>NC_135237.1:99535577-99836032 GCF_051348905.1 Ranitomeya variabilis
TTTCACTTTCATTTTACGGCGCTCAGTCAGTGTGGGAAGCGGACGCCGGGGGACGCGAAGGTGAGTATGTACTGTTTGGTTTTTTTACATTTTACACTGGTAACCAGGGTAAACATCGGGTTACTAAGCGCGGCCCTGCGCTTAGTAACCCGATGTTTACCCTGGTTACCAGTGTAAAACATCGCTGGTATCGTTGCTTTTGGTGTCAAACACGACGATACACGCCGGTCTGACGACCAAATAAAGTTCTGAACTTTGTTCAACGACCAGCGATATCACAGCAGGATCCTGATCGCTGCTGCGTTTTAAACTAAACGATATCGCTAGCCAGGACGCTGCAACGTCACGGATCGCTAGCGATATCGTTTAGTGTGACGGTACCTTTAGTGTGGCGCCAAATAGAGACCAGGGCAGGGTTACAGCAGCAGGTTCCGACATGGATGTGACATTGCGGAGTTCTGGTCCCCTGTCTGATCTTCAAAGAAAGGTCCCCTTGCGGTGAATCATGGGCATGCATAAATTGGCCAATTTATGTGCTAAGTACATTGTTTTCTAAGGCTAGTTTCACATTTGCGTTTAAATATGCAGCGTTTAAAACGCATCCGCAAGTGGTGGAAAAAACGCATGTAAACGCATACAAACGTGGCTTTTTTTGACGCATGCGTTGACGCATGCGGTTAAAAGAACGCTGCGTTTGTACGCGTTTTTTCCTGCGTTTGCGTTTTTGGTGCACATGATGAGAAATTTCACAAGAGAAAAATCAAGATAACCAGACACCGCCAATGGGACTACAGAGGGCGTGTATTATGGGATCTCTATATATAGACCCTAGGGCTACAGAAATTTTAACAGTTTGCTACTGTATCCTGTGTCATGATGGATCTTCGCATGGAGAGCTTTTATTTCAACCTGGATTTCAGCTTCAAGCTGTTTCTTGCCTGTGCTTTCGCTTGGGAGCAAGACAGAAATCGCCAAAGATGGAGAAGGAGGCAACGTAGGCGTTTTTGGAGGCACCCCATTATCGAACTACGTGAGAGCCGTGGAGCCTACTACACGCTCTATGCCGAGCTTAATACCAACCCGGAGAAATTCCTGGAATACACACGAATGTCGCAAGACTCATTCCTGGATTTGCTGTCTCGTGTCCAAGGAGCCATACGGCGACAGGACACCCAGCTCCGTAAAGCGATTCCACCCGAGGAATGTCTGCTGGTTATATTAAGATACGTTCCAAATCTAAACCAATGATAGTCCAAATTTACTGTTTTCTGACATGCATTTTTTGGGTATTTTCCTTTCTTTCTTTAGCGTAACCACACCATAAAAAGAATAGATTGTAATGTTTTTTGTGTTTGTTTTTCTTACAGATTTCTGGCCACCGGAGAGAGTTTATCATCCCTCCACTTCCAATACCGGCTTGGAATATCCACCCTGTCCGGAATAGTTGCGGACACCTGCCGGGCTTTGTGGAATGTACTCCGGGATGAGTTTATACCCCTACCCACCTTGGACATGTGGCTAGAAATTTCGGAGAAATTCTGGAGTGTGTGTGATTTCCCCAACTGTTTAGGAGCGGTGGATGGAAAGCACATTCGCATTATCAAACCAGCCAGAACAGGATCGGAGTACTTCAATTACAAAAAATATTTTTCTGTTGTGCTCATGGCAATAGCCGATGCGAACTGTCGCTTCATCGCCGTGGACATTGGAGCTTTTGGCCGTGGCAACGATTCGCAGACTTTCAAGAACTCGGATATGGGCCGGCGTGTGTATGGCAAAAATTTCAATTTCCCCCCGCCACAACCTCTTCCCAACACTCAAGGACCACCGATGCCATTTGTTATGGTTGGGGATGAGGCCTTTCAGATGTGTGAAAACCTACTGAAGCCCTATTCCAGTTGGGACTTGAACCACACTAGAAGGATCTTTAACTACACACTGACCAGGGCCCAAAGAACAGTGGAGTGTACCTTTGGCATTCTGGTCGCTAAATGGCGCATTCTTGCATCAGCCATAAATCTAAAAGTGGAAACAGTCGACGAGGTGGTCAAAGCCTGTGTGGTTCTGCATAATTATATAATGGTTAAGGAGCAACCCAACATTGAACTGGATGAACCAGTTGCACACCCACTGCCCGTTTTCCAGCATCACCCGCTGCGGTCAACTGCAGCAGTTGGCCACATGCAGGACCAATTTGCGGCCTTTTTTGATTCAGATATTGGACGTGTCTCATGGCAGGACAATGTAGTGTAAAAGTCCTGTTGTAATTCGATATGTACCAGTTATTTTCTACAATGATAATAATATTTCTCATTAATAAACTTTATAATATTTCTCATTAATAAACTTTAGTTTTGGTTGAGTTGACCGTGTCTCCTATTTTTTTCCTCTCCAAACCCAGGCTGTCCTAAAACTGGCAGTATTTGGTCTGTATTTAATATCAGTTTTTGTAATCCAAAACCAGGAGTGGGTGATAAAAGCAGATCTGCCAGTTATTATGTTAATATCATAATTTACTTAATTGTTCCACTCCTTGTTTTGGCTTACAAATACTGATATAAAACACTGGCCACATACTGCTAGTAAGGGCAGCCATGTTGCTTTATTGGTAAGCTTGTTGACGTCATTGCGTCATGATTCTCTTCTCCTGTATCCATTGGACACAAACTGAAGAGACAATCACTGTCACACTATCTACAGTCATCAAGTCAGGTGTCAGAAATAATGAATTCATGATAAACATATACAGGCTCATGAATTCACTATTTCTGACACCTGTGCAGGTGAGCATAGATATGTAGTGTGTGACCACCATTGTAACTCAAGTTGTGTGTAATATAAGAAGAGAAAATGGTGGTTATACAAGGCAGTTCTCTACTCAACAGGTCAGGTGTCAATAACTAATGAGTTTTTTGACACCTGATCTGTTCAGTAGAGGTCTGCACTGTATTTCCACCATTTTCTCTTCAGACTGGCACACTAAGCACAGACCTAAAGAGATTATGGAGATACATGTAATATTTTTTGGGCCACCTCATATCTGTATACTAAAGACACATAAAGCTGCAGTCTTTTTATTTTTAACTAGAGGAGATATGATGTGGCCCAAAAAATTAGTGTGTGGCGAAGTTTCATGGCGCACGGTGTGTTGCCGGCGGCAGAAGACACAATAAACCAAACATAATTGTGGCAAATCAAACTTTTTTTATTTTGTTAACAACAGGAAAAAAATTATTTTTTACTGCGCCGGCTTGGGGTAGAGTGATGTAAACGGGGGGTGTGAAGTGCTGAGGCCTGGCTAACCGTGGATGACGCAGAGGTGGCAGGAGAAGGGGCAATGAAACTAGAAGGGTCTGGAAGTTCGGGGATGGGGCTTGACACATGAGAGGCTTCAGACGCACTGGAAGGGTGAGACAAACCTGACATTACGGACACATTGGGAGGTGAAGGGGGAGGAATGCTAAGAGTCCTTGGTTTTTGTTTTTTTGTGTTTTTTTTTTGTTTGCCTGGTTGTGGGAGGTCTTGGTGGGCTCATATGGCGTGGCGTGGTGGTGGGTGACCTGTCAGGGTCCGGCTGCACTGTGTCAGAGTCCATAGTGCTCGTAGATCGTGCAGCCATGCCAGAGTCCATAGTGCTCGTAGAGCGTGCAGCCATGCCAGAGTCCATAGTGCTCGTAGAGCATGCAGCCATGCCAGGGTCCTGCTGCATCGTGGTGGAGGCGGTACGGAAGGCCATGCCAGGGTCCTGCTGCATCGTGGAGGAGGCGGTACGGAAGGCCATGCCAGGGTCCTGCTGCATCGTCGAGGAGGCGGTACGGAAGGCCATGCCAGGGTCCTGCTGCATCGTGGAGGAGGCGGTACGGAAGGCCATGCCAGGGTCCTGCTGCATCGTGGAGGAGGCGGTACGGAAGGCCATGCCAGGGTCCTGCTGCATCGTGGAGGAGGCGGTACGGAAGGCCATGCCAGGGTCCTGCTGCATCATGGAGGAGGCGGTACGGAAGGCCATGCCAGGGTCCTGCTGCATCGTGGTGTCAGTGGAGGAGGTCCAAGCAGGAGCAGCGGATGTCATGGTGGTGGCGGTGGGATGTCCAACTGCACTCGGCATGGTGGTGGTACTGTAGTGGTGTCCGGCTGTGGAAGGAATTGAGGTGGCCGTGCAGTGGGATGCAGCAGAGGTCGACATCAAGCGTGACAGTGAAGGCACAGGTGGATATGCCCCCACTGTCTGCTGAAAGTACCGACTCTGCTGCATAGCCTGCACGTAAGCAGCATTGCAGGCATGCATGTCACTCAGCTGGAGATCAGGAGTAAGGTGTTCCGACATGCCCTGCTCAATTTGATTAAAAAAATGATGTGCTGGCCTCTTTCACTTGATCAAGGCTTTTGCTGACCTCCTGGATCCGTGCATTTAAGAGGTTATGCGAAGCATCCATTCGGTCACCCAAAGCCTTGATCGCATCGTGTAAAACCGAGCTCAAGTGCAAAAACTCGGGCATGAGTGACCTGTCCGAAGCCCTCTGCCGCTGCCGGGATGAGCCCAAAAAAGGGAGCAGTGGAAGAGGACTGCGAAAGGGGAAGACCTGATGGACCAGCTCCCTGGTCTCCAGTTAGTGTGGAAGGCCCACTTGCTGCTGCGCTGCTGGATGGCAGGGACGGGTCCGTGACTGTCAGATGAAGGACTGCTCCAGAACCTGGGCCGACAGTCGTGCTGTATGTGCTGTGAAAAAAGGAAAAAGAAAATTAATATAAAAAATTTACCAGATGCAAAATCCTGTGGAATTTAAAAATACAGATTATGGCAATACAATACAACCTAATGCACGTGATAAATACTTACATTCTCTGGGCAAGGACCGGTCTTAAGAATGACAGTACTCGATGGTATTTGTAACGTCTTATCCTTGCTCCTGAACCAATGGGAACACGGCTTTCTTGACGCAGGTCCTTGTTGAAGCGGTCCTTCATCGAACGCCAACGTGTTTTGACTTTGGATACTGTTAAAAAAAAAATTGTGGTCAGAAAAAGGACTTTTACCCGTGCTCACACAACTGTGTGTGATGAGAGAAACTCCTGAGAGTTTCTTTCATCACACACAGTCGAGTGAGCACGACCAAGGTCTCTGCTGCTTCACACTGCAGTGCAATACTTACCAAATGCAGCTCGGACCCGTTCGGGGCGTTGTCCCAGCCATCCCACATCGCTTGGGCCACCTCATTCCATAACCGCTGGATCGTGATGTTGTTCGAGTGCAGTGGATCCCGGGTGTCCCACAACGGGACTCGCTCCTGGACCAGGGTGATAAGGAGGTCATTTTTGATTAGGTCATCCTCCCGTTGTGAAACCTAAAAATTAAAGAAAGTCATTAAAGTTTGCTCAATTTACATAAGGAAAAGAAAGAAAAAAGATGCTGAGAAATGGCATGAATAGGAAAGTCAACATACAAAAGGATTCCAGAAGAAAAAAGTAAAGAAATACGAGTATAAAGAAAGGAAGATTCAAGAATAATACACGGAGGACAGTCAGCCTTGTATACGTACCCGCTGCCGCCTTTCCACCGGACCTTGACTCCGCTGCTCCTGCCCTGTCTCAGCCGCAGTAGAAGAGCTCTAAAAAACAGGAAAAATCAAATTGTCACATGTGTCGATGTGACAGTGAATACTTACCAATCTGACGAGGCAAGTACTCACCTCACTGAGGACATGCTCCACTTCCGACTGTCCTGGCTGAAACTCCTCACCAGATGAAGAATCCGAAGAAGACATTCTGATGCATGTAGAAAGAAAGAAATGGCAGAAATTAGGACATGTAGAGACAGAAAATAGAAAATGAAGGCATTGGATAGGATATACTCACATTGTTCAGTGTCTTTTTTTCCTCCAAGGATGTAGCCTGCATCTCGTCTGCTTCAGTGTCTGGTGAGAAGTGACCTGCAACTGTCCACACCCTCCCTTTTATCACCTTGATGGTGGGGGGTGGCTCATCAGTGTCTAGACATGTTTTTCTCAATTGAAACGCATGCGTTCAAAAACGCAACCAAACGCATGTGCAAAAAAACGCATGCGTTTACATAGACAGCAATGCGTTTTTTTGTCGCAATCCTTGCGCAATCGACCGCATGCGTTTCCTGGCGGCAAATAGATGCCTCAAGAAATGACTACATGTTGCATTTCAGCGCCAAGCCGCAAACGACGAGACGACGCATGCGTCGTCAAATGCTGCAAAACGCGAACAAAAAAAAAGCATGCGTTTTTAATGTTAAATATAGGAAAACACGACGCATGCGTTTATATGCGGTACCACCGCTGCGGCAACAAACGCAAATGTGAAACCAGCCTAAGATGCTTATATTTTAGCACTTACAAAGTGCTGCTGTATTCTCTTGTTTGTACATTTAGCAGTCATGGAAGCTTGCACCTGTTCACAGTTGCTATATTCTGTTCTGAGGTGCTCGTTAGTTTTTTTATTTTTTTTTAGAGGACTTGTGCTGCCTAAATCTCAGGCATCATGAATCACAGTCTAGATGCATTACTACAGCCAGATAATTGGTCTCTGAAATGCTCCAGTGTTTCAGGGAAGTTATACTTTAAAGATCTGGCAGGCAATCATGGCCGGAGACTAGACTTGTCCAGCCTTGCCTCTTCCCGGCTGTTCCCAGCTCTGCTGGAGGTGACTGACAAGTCTCTCCCTATGTACTCACTAGAGAGGGAGCTGTCAATCACCAGAAGCTTCACTGGAAAAAGCCGGCAAGGGCAGAGCTGGGCAAGTCTGCTTGACTTGGTCATTCCAAAACTTTATTCATCTTTAATAATTCATTTTGAGAACAATTTGTGTGTTTTGAGTCGTTGTCTTGCTGCATAACCGACATTTTTTTTAACATTCATCTCATGGACACATATCCTGACCTTTCCTTTAGATTATACTGGTATAATTCACAATGAATTGTTCCATTCATTATGACAAGCAGTCCTTGTCCAGATACTGTAAAACAGGCCCAGTCCTTGGTACTACCACGACCTTGTTTCACAGATGGTATGAGATTTTTATGCTGTAATGCAGTGTTTTTATTTCTCCAAACATTACACCTTTCATTTAAAACAAAAAGTTCTATTTTAGTCTCATCTGCTCACAAAACATTGTTCCAATACCATTGTGGTTTATCAAGTGATATTTAGCAAATTTTAGATGGGTAGCAATGTTCTAGTTTTGGAGAATGGTGGCTTACTCCTTGCAATTCTGCAATGCACACCATTTTTATTCACTGTTCTTGCGATGGTGCACTTATGCACATTAATATTAGCTAATATGCCTTTGTTTAGAAGATACATTAGTTTCTTTGTGAGCTGGTAGGCTATTATACGCCTCGCTATTGGAGTGATCTTTGTTGGTTAATCACTCCTGGATAGGGTAAAAATGGTCTTAAATTCTCACCATTTGTACATAATCTGTCTGTGTATTGGTAGAGTCCTAAAGCACAAAGTCTAATATTTTTTGTTCATTTGTTTAATTTTTCTCATTATACACAGGTGCTTCTCACAAAATTAGAACATCATCATAAAGTTAATTTATTTCAGTTCTTCAATACAAAAAGTGATCTGGATCAACATGTTAGGGCATGTTAGGCTATGGGTTGAACTAGATGGACCATTTTAATCGCTACGACGGCACGATCCGTGACGTCGCAGCGATCGTATGATTATCGCTCCAGTGTCGTAGACTGCGGTCACACGTTGCAATCACGGCGCTGGAGCGATGCCGAAGTCCCCGGTAACCAGGGTAAACATCGGGTAACTAAGCGCAGGGCCGCGCTTAGTAACCCGATGTTTACCGTGGTTACCAGCGTAAACGTAAAAAAAACAAACAGTACATACTTACATTCCGGTGTCTGTCCCCGGCGTTCTGCTTCTCTCCACTGTGTAAGCGCCATAGCCGGAAAGCACAGCGGTGACGTCAGACGTCACCGCTGTGCTCGCTTTCTGGCTGGCCGGCGCTCACACTGCAGAGAAGCTGAGACGCCGGAGGACAGACACCGGAATGTGAGTATGTACTGTTTGTTTTTTTTACGTTTACGCTGGTAACCACGGTAAACATCGGGTTACTAAGCGCGGCCCTGCGCTTAGTTACCCGATGTTTACCCTGGTTACAAGCGAACACATCGCTGGATCGCTGTCACACACAACGATCCAGCGATGTCAGCGGGTGATCAAGCGACGAAAGAAAGTTCCATACGATCTGCTACGACGTACGATTCTCAGCAGGATCCCTGATCGCTGCTGCGTGTCAGACACTGCGATATCGTAACGATATCGCTAGAACGTCACGAATCGTACCGTCGTAGCGATCAAAATGGTACTGTGTGACAGTACCCTTAGTCTGTTTCAGTAGGCTCCACAATCATGGGGAAGACTGCTGACTTGACAGATGTCCAGAAGGCAGTCATTGACACACTTCACAATGAGGGTAAGTCACAAAAGGTCATTGCTAATGAAGCTGGCTGTTCGCAGAGTTCTGCATCCAAGCATATTAATGGAAAGTTGAATAGAAGGAAAAAGTGTGGCAGAAAAAGGTGCACAAGCAACTGGGATAATCGCAGCCTTGAAAGGATTGATAAGAAAAGGCCATTCAATAATTTGGGGGAGATTCACAAGAAGTGGACTGCTGCTGGAGTCATTGCTTCAAGAGTCACCACACACAAACATATCCAGGACATCAGCTACAAGTGTTCTTGCATCAAGCCACTCTTGACCAATAGACAACGCTGGAAGCATCTTACCTGGGCCAAGGAGGAAATTAACTGGACTGTTGCTTAGTTGTCCAAGGTGTTGATTTCAGATGAAAGTAAATTTTGCATTTCAATTGGAAATCAGGGTCCCAGAGTCTGGTGGAAGTGGGAGAGGCACAAAATCCAAGCTGCTTGAGGTCTAGTGTGAAGTTTCCACAATCAGTGATGGTTTGGGGAGCCATATCATCTGCTAGTGTAGGTCCACTGTGTTTTATCAAGACCAAAGTCAGTGCAGCTGTCTACCAGGAAATTTTAGGGTACTTCATGCTTCCCTCTGCCGACAAGCTTTTTGGAGATGGAAATTTCATTCTCCAGCAGGACTTGGCACCTGTCCACACTGCCAAAAGTACCAATACCTGGTTTAAAGACAGCTGAGAAAAGGAGTACCAATGGAGCATGAAGGTAGTAAAAATAGTAACTTTTATTAATTTAACAAACACATGCATAAAGTGCATAACAAGTCAAAAGGTTGTAAGGTGCATAAAGATGGTTAAAAAGGTGAGTATCCACCAGCATAACAAGCCCATATAAATACTAGGCAAAAAGCCAATGTGAAAAAGCAGCCCAGAATCAGTATAAGATTCGACCAGTGGGCAAAAGAGTGCTCCACAGCCTAAAATAACAGTCACAAAGGGGAGCTTACCAGTCTGGGATGCTAGGGCAGTGTATGCCAGGACGGATCCTTACCAAGACAGACCCCCGACGTGCGTTTCGCCTTGCGGTATGTTCAGCTTTCTCAAGGGGAAGTGGCACTGACTAACACCAGGAACTTAAAATAGGGTGGACCATTGTGCATGTGACACATCACATGCCAGGAAACGGCCAGTAACAGCTGCGCAACCGGCGCATGCGCTTGATTGGCTAGCAAACTCGCCTGATGTTAACCCCATAGAAAATCTATGGGGTATTGTCAAGAGGAAGATGCAGACGAGCTGAAGGTTGCTATCAAAGCAACCTGGGCTTCCATAACACCTCTGCAGTGCCACAGGCTGATCGCCTCCATGCCACGCCGCATTGATGCAGTAATTGATGCAAAAGGAGCTCCAACCAAGTATTGACTGCATTTACCGAACATACACTTCAAATGGCCAACATTTCGGATTTTAAAATCAGTTTTCAAGCTGGTGTTGTAAAGTATTCTAATTTACTGAGATAATGGCTATTGGGTTTTCATTGGCTGTAAGCCATAATCATCAACATTAACAGAAATAAACTGTAACGCCGCTGGGTTTATACCTCGTTTCTTCGGCGTTACTTTTGCATATCTCTGCTTTAACCCTTGCTCCTCTCCCCCTAATGTGCAGGGATACTGTTGTCTGTTACCTGTATGGATTCTGCTCAGTTCCCTGCCACCGCTGCGTAGCTGTACATGTGCTGTGATGACTTTGCTCTGCTGCATGGCCACTCGCATGTGCGGTCCCTGGCTGCTGCTTGGAAGCTAGCCTTGGCTTGGGAGGTCCTCTGCAGCTGGTGCATGGCTTCTCACGTGTGTCCAGGCTAGCAGCCGCTGCCAGGTGCCCTAAGCCACAGTTCCTGTGCTGTCAGTGCTATAATGGTTTCTGTTTGTGCTTAGGGTGCGCGCGGCCACACCTACCCTGCTTTTATCAGGGTTTGAGTGTGCACCTGTGTTGCTTCCTCAGCCTATTGCTGAGGAGCAGCTCCTATATAAACTTCCTCTTTGCTACTGTGCGTTGCCAGAGCATTGCATTGTGCTTGTGCATTGTGCAGTATGTTCTGGGAGAGCTGATGCCTGTCTCTTGCCTGTTCTGGGGGCCGAGTACCCAGATCCGCCTATCCTGGAGGCTGTATATCCAGATCCGTTTGTGTCTTGTTTACCCGCCTGTTCTGGGGGCAGAGTACCCAGATCCGCCTATCCTGGAGGCTGAATATCCAGTACCTGATCCTGTCTGAACCTGTCTCTGTTATGTTTCTTAAGTCCTATTGTGTCTGGTACCCCGCACCCTGTGACTGAACTTTCCGGGCTCATCTTTCAAAGATGGAGTTCGGTGTTCTTGCTGAGCGCTTACTATTCTGTGCTCAGTCTTTCATTCGGTGCTAACCCTGTCTGGCCCAGTTCCAGTCCAGCGGAGCTAGCACCATCACGCTTGAGTTCCTTCCTAGGTCTGATGTCTGGAGCCTGACGGCCAAAGTTATGAACCTGATGACCTCCGCTACCTGGTCTTGTGCCCTCCGTGTCCCAGCCGATGACCTGGGCTGCCACGCCAGTGTCCAGCCTGTGTCTGATGTCCTTCCGGTGTCCGATGTCCTGATTTCTGGGCTGCCACGTCAGTGTCCCAGCCGATGACCTGGGCTGCCACGCCAGTGTCCCGGACATCTTTCCGGTATTCCTGATGTCCTTTCATTATCCGATGTCCTGATTCCTGGGCTGCCACGTCAGTGTCCCAGCCGATGACCTGGGCTGCCACGCCAGTGTCCCAGATGTCTTTCCGGTTTTCCTGATGTCCTTTCATTGTCCGATGTCTTGATTCCCTGGGCTGCCACGCCTGTGTCCATGTGTCCTGCCTGTGTCCAGATGTCCTGCCTGTGTCCTGAGGTCCACCCTGAGATGACGTCCTTCTGGGATCGGTGTCTGATGTTCTCCTGCTGAGCCTGTGCTATGTCTGAGGCCTGAGAGATTGGCCGTCCTAGTATGCCCGTGCTAGATGACCCTGGACTGCATCAACCCGTGATGACTCCTGCCATCGTCAGACGTCCATCTAAGCCTGTGTTCCTGATGTCCTGCCTGTGTTCCTGATGTCCTGCCTGTGTTCCTGATGTCCTGCCTGTGTTCCTGATGTCCTGCCTGTGTTCCTGATGTCCTGCCTGTGTTCCTGATGTCCTGCCTGTGTTCCTGATGTCCTGCCTGTGATCCTGATGTCCCGCCTGTGATCCTGATGTCCTGAGGTCCACCCTGAGATGACGTCCTTCTGGCATCGGTGTCTGATGTTCTCCTGCTGAGCCTGTGCTATGTCTGAGGCCTGAGAGATTGGCCGTCCTAGTATGCCCGTGCCAGATGAACCTGGACTGCATCAACCCGTGATGACTCCTGCCATCGTCTGAGTCGTGTACCCTTCCTTGTCATGTGGAATCGGGATCCTGACATCATTATGTTTTGTTATGTACTGTGCTATCATTTAAGTAAACTTTGTTTCTTCATACCTGAAGTTGTGCGGTGTAGTCTAGTTCTGCATATCTACATCTTGTTGACATGCTCAGCTGCCACAGACCCTGCTCGCTACCGTTCCCTAGTCTGGGTAGGTCCAGGTTACTCTGTGGTCCAGTGGGTCCACATTGCGTTCCTTTTTGGGACGCTCGCCCACGTCGTCATGGTCTGGCGACGTGGAGGTGTCGGCTCGGCCACGTTTGTGGTCGCAGCCGCAACATAAACACTTGAAATAGATCACTCTGTTTGTAATGACTGTATATAATATATGAGTTTCACTTTTTGTATTGAAGAACTGAAATAAATTAACTTTTTGATGATATTCTAATTTTGTGAGAAGCACCTGTAGTACTAGGGCTTGTGTGAAAATCTGATGTAGTTTTAGGTAAAATGTATGCAGAAATACAGAAAATTCTAAAGGATGAAACTTTAAACCACCACTGTAGGATTTATGAGTTATGATAATTACCATAGCCTCTTCTGTCTTGACTTAGCAAAAATTGTGCATTTTATGGAAAGGAATTATCTGTTCTAAAAATTTAATTAAGACTGCTATGTGTTGAAATTCACTCATCCTCCTACTAGCATATATTTTATACATTTACGACAGAACCACAAAATTAGTTTTGTCATGTCTTGCAAATGACATAAAAAACCTATTACTAGTACTGGACAGGAAAGTTTTAGGCAAGTGTGGGAAAAAAATGCTGCAAATTAAGAATGACATGTTAATAGTTATTTTTATCAATTAAGAAAATTTAAAATGAATGAACAAAATAGAAATATACAGTGTTTTTCAAAAGTATTCACCCCTTGGTTTTTAACCTATTTTGTTAAATTACAACCTGTGTTTAAATATTTTTGTAATCCGATTTGTGTGTGATTCATCAGCACTAAATAGTCTAAGTTGGTGAAGTGAAGTGAGAACCATATAGGCATAAATTATCCCCTTCACGACATGTGCCACACATGTATGGTGCATGCCATGTCTCCCCCTTTGATGTGGCCTCTGGCGCTGAGCCTCTTGTGCCTCTAACAGCCGTGAATGCAATCGAGATACACCAGCGGCTGTTAACCTGTTAAATGCCGCTGTTGATCTCTGACAGCGGCATTTAACTGCGCTTACCGGAAGAGCACAGAAAATCCTGCCCATCGGTGACCGCGTCACTTGATCACGGGTCACCGATGGGTTGGCATGACAACCAGAGGTCTCCAAGAGACCTTTAGGCTGTGTACACGTTCAGGATTTTTCGCTATAAAAACGCGATAAAACCGCAAAAAAACAGCATTCATTAAGCATCCTATTATTAGAATGCAATCCGCAAATTTTGTGCACATGTTGCTTTTTTTTTTCCGCGGCGGAATCGCATTCCGGAAAAAAATGCAGCATGTTCATTCTTTGTGCAGAATTGAGGGGATTCCGCACACATAGGAATGCATTGATCCACTTACTTTCCGCATGTGGTTATGCCCACCATGCAGGAAGTAAGCGGATCATGTGCGGTTTGTACCCAGGGTGGAGGAGAGGAGACTCTCCTCCAGGCCCTGGGAACCATATACCTGTAAAAAAAAAAAATTAAAATAAAAAATCGTGATATTCTCACCTTCCGATGGCCCCGGCAGCCTCCCCGCTCCCCGCGATGCTTCCATTCCCAGGGATGCTTTGCGGCAATGATCATTGCCGCAAGTCAATGAATTGGGAACATCGCAAGGAGCATGAAGGCTGCTTGGGCCGCCGGAAGGTGACAATATCATGATTTTTTTTATTATTATTATTTTTAACATTAGATCTTTTTACTATTGATGCTGCATAGGCAGCATCAATAGTAACAAGTTGGTCACACTTGTCAAACACTATGTTTGACAAGTGTGACCAACCTGTCAATCAGTTTTCCAAGCGATGCTACAGATCGCTTGGAAAACGCCAGCATTCTGCAAGCTAATTACGCTAGTGTTCAGCGGGAAAACGCATGCCACTTCCGCATGCATTTTACCCGCGGCACAGTTGCGGAATTGCTAAGGAAATTTCTGTGGCAATTCCGGACGTGTGCACATAGCCTTATAGTTGTCATAGCTAGATTGCTATGAGCGCCGCCTGGTGGTCAACGCTCATAGCAAGTGAGCATTTCTGCTACACACAGGCGATCAGATCATCGCCTGTGTGTAGCATAGGCGATCAGACAACTGCAGCTTCTAGTCTCCCATGGACACTATTGAAGCATGCAAAAAGTAAAAAAAAAAAAGTTTTTAAAAATATAAAAAAAATAAAAAAGTTCAAATCACCCCCCTTTTGCCCCATTCAAAATAAAACAAACAAACAAAAAAGAAACATACACATATTTGGTATTGCTGCATTCAGAATTGCCCGATCTATCAAGCTAAATAAAAAAAAAGAATCCGAACGGTAAACGGCGTAGCAAACCCCCCCCCCAGAATTATGACTTTTTGTTTCCACAACATTGCATTAACCCCTTCCCGACCTTTGACGCCACGTAGGCATCATGAAAGTCGGTGCCAATCCGACCTGTGACGCCTATGTGGCGTCATGGAATGATCGCGTCCCTGCAGATCGGGTGAAAGGGTTGACTCCAATTTCACCTGATCTGCAGGGACAGGGGGAGTGGTACTTCAGCCCAGGGCTTCACCCCCCCGTGGCTACGATCGCTCTGATTGGCTGTTGAAAGTGAAACAGCCAATCAGAGCGATTTGCAATATTTCACTATGAAAACTGGTAAAATATTACAATCCAGCCATGGCCCATGCTGCAATATCATCGGCATCGGCTGGAAACACTGGTCTGCACCCCCCCCACCGCCACCAATCTCCTCCCCAGTCCTCCATCCTGTGCTCCGCTCCCCTCCGTCGTCCTGTCCGCTCCTCCGTCCTCCTGTCCGCTCCCCCCGTGCTCCGATCCCGGCCCCCTGCTCCAATCACCGCCCTGTGCTCCAATCCCCCCCCTCATACTTACCGAGCTTCCCGGTGTCCGTCCGTCTTCTCCACGGGCGCCGCCATCTTCCAAAATGGCGGGCGCATGCGCAGTGCGCCCGCCGAATCTGCCGGCCGGCAGATTCATTCCAGCTACATTTTGATCACTGTGATAAAACCTATCACAGTGATCAAAATAAAAAAATAGTAAATGACCCCCACCTTTATCACCCCCATACGTAGGGACAATAATAAAATAAAGAAAATATTTTTTTTTTCCAATAGGGTTAGAACTAGGGTTAGAACTAGGGTTAGGGGTAGGGTTAAGGGTAGGGTTAGGGGTAGGGTTAGAGGTAGGGTTAGAACTAGGGTTAGCGTTAGAATTAGGCTATGTGCACACTGTGCGGATTTGGCTGCGGATCCGCAGCGGATTGGCCGCTGCGGATTCGTAGCAGTGTTCCATCAGGTTTACAGTACCATCCGCTGTGCCCATGGTGCGGAAAATACAGCGCGGAAATGCTGCGTTGTATTTTCCGCAGCATGGTAATTTTTTGTGCGGATTCCGCAGCGTTTTACACCTGTTCCTCAATAGGAATCCGCAGGTGAAATCTGCATAAAAAACACTGGAAATCCACGGTAAATCCGCAGGTAAAATGCAGTGCCTTTTACCTGCAGATTTGCCAAAATTGGTGCGGAAAAATCTCACACGAATCCGCAACGTGGGCACATAGCCTTAGGGTTGGAATTAGAGTTAGGGTTGGAATTAGGGCTAGGGTTGGAAATAGGGTTAAGAATAGGCTTGCCATTAGGGTTATGGTTAGGGGTGTGTTGGGGTTAAAGTTGTGGTTAGGGTTGGGGTTAGGGTTAGGGTTGGGATTAGGGTTAGGATTAGGGTTAGGGTTGGGATTAGGGTTGGGGTTGTGGTTAGGAGTGTGTTGGGGTTAGAGTTGTGATTAGGGTTATGGCTAGAGTTGGGATTAGGGTTAGGGGTGTGTTGGGGTTAGTGTTGGAGTTAGAATTAAGGGGTTTCCACTGTTTAGGCACATCAGGGGTTTCCAAACGCAACATGGCGCCACCATTGATTCCAGCCAATCTTGCGTTCAAAAAGTCAAATGGTGCTCCCTCCCTTCCAAGCCCTGACGTGCGCCCAAACAGTGGTTTACCCCCACATATGGGGTACCAGCATACTCAGGACAAACTGGGCAACAACTATTGGGTCCAATTTCTCCTGTTACCCTTGCGAAAATAAAAAATTGCTTGCTAATACATAATTTTTGAGGAAAGAAAAATTATTTTTTATTTACACGGCTCTGCGTTATAAACTTCTGTGAAGCACTTGGGGGTTCAAAGTGCTCACCACACATCTAGATAAGTTCCTTGGGGGGGTCTAGTTTCCAAAATGGGGTCACTTTTGGGGGGTTTCTACTGTTTAGGCACATCAGGGGCTCTGCAAACGCAACGTGGTGCCCGCAGACCATTCCATCAAAGTCTGCATTTCAAAACGTCACTACTTCTTTTCCGAGCCCCGACGTGTGCCCAAGCAGTGGTTTACCCCCACATATGGGGTATCAGTGTACTCAGGACAAACTGGGCAACAACTATTGGGGTCCAATTTCTCCTGTTACCCTTGTGAAAATAAAAAATTGCTTGCTAAAACATCATTTTTGAGGAAAGAAAAATGATTTTTTATTTTCACGGCTCTGCGTTGTAAACTTCTGTGAAGCACTTGGGGGTTCAAAGTGCTCACTACACATCTAGATAAGTTCCTTGGGGGGTCTAGTTTCCAAAATGGGGTCACTTGTGGGGGGTTTCTACTGTTTAGGCACATCAGGGGCTCTGCAAACGTAACATGATGCCCGCAGACCATTCCATCAAAGTCTGCATTCCAAAACGTCACTACTTCCCTTCCGAGCCCCGGCATGTGCCCAAACAGTGGTTTACCCCCACATATGGGGTATCAGCATACTCAGGAGAAACTGGACAACAACTCTTGGGGTCAAATTTCTCCTGTTACCCTTGGGAAAATTAAAAAATTCCGGGCTAAAAATAATTTTTGAGGAAAGAAAAATTATTTTTTATTTTCACGGCTCTGCGTTATAAACTTCTGTGAAGCACCTGAGGGTTTAAAGTGCTCACTATGCATCTATATAAGTTCCTTGGGGGGGTCTAGTTTCCAAAATGGGGTCACTTGTATGGGAGCTCCAATGTTTAGGCACACGGGGGCTCTCCAAATGTGACATGGTGTCCGCTAAAGATTGGAGCCAATTTTTCATTCAAAAAGTCAAATGGCGCTCCTTCCATTCCGAGCCCTGCCGTGTGCCCAAACAGTGGTTTACCCCCACATGTAAGGTATCGGTGTACTCAGGAGAAATTGCTCAACAAATTTTAATATCCATTTTATCCTGTTGCCCATGTGAAAATGAAAAAATTGAGGCTAAAAGAAATTTTGTGTGAAAAAAAAGTACTTTTACATTTTTAAGGATCAATTTGTGAAGCACCTGAGGGTTTAAAGTGCTCACTATGCTTCTAGATAAGTTCATTGGGGGGTCTAGTTTCCAAAATGGGGTCACTTGTGGGGGAGCTCCAATGTTTAGGCACACGGGGGCTCTCCAAATGCGACATGGTGTCCGCTAAAGATTGGAGCCAATTTTTCATTCAAAAAGTCAAATGGCGTTCCTTCCCTTCCGAGCCCTGCCGTGCGCCCAAACAGTAGTTTACCCCCACATATGAGGTATCAGCGTACTCAGGACAAATTGGACAACAACGTTCGTGGTCCAGTTTCTCCTTTTACCCTTGGGAAAATAAAAAAATTGTTGCTAAAATATCATTTTTGTGACTAAAAAGTTAAAAGTTCATTTATTCCTTCCATGTTGCTTCTGCTGCTGGGAAACACCTGAAGAGTTAATAAACTTCTTGAATGTGGTTTGGAGCACCTTGAGGGGTGCAGTTTTTAGAATGGTGTCACTTTTGGGTATTTTCAGCCATATAGAACCCTCAAACTGACTTCAAATGTGAGGTAATTTTGTTGTAAAAATGAGAAATCACTGGTCAAATTTTAACCCTTGTAACTTCCTAGCAAAAAAAATTTTGTTTCCAAAATTGTGCTGATGTAAAGTAGACATGTGGGAAATGTTATTTATTAACTATATTGTGTCACATAACTCTCTGGTTTAACAGAATAAAAATTCAAAATGTGAAAATTGCGAAATTTTCAAAATTTTCGCCAAATTTCCATTTTTTTCACAATTAAACTCAGAAATTATCGACCTAAATTTACCACTAACATGAAGCCCAATATGTCACGAAAAAACAATCTCAGAACCGCTAGGATCCGTTGAAGCGTTCCTATTACCTCATAAAGGGACACTGGTCAGAATTGCAAAAAACGGCCAGGTCATTAAGGTCAAAATAGGCTGGGTCATGAAGGGGTTAAAATGCAATAACGGGCTATCAAAAGATCATATACACACCAAAATGGTATCATTAAAAACGTCTTTGTTCTCGGCATTCAAAAAATAAGCTGTCACCCGGCCCCAGATCCTGAAAAATGGAGACGCTACAGGTCTCAGAAAATGATGGAGCAGATACCCACTCTGTCCAAAGTGCTGCCGGCTTTTGTACACGCAGTGATTCCGCATGTGTTCATTGAACACATGCAGAATCACCGCATCCTATACATAGGAAGGTGCTATTTATCTTGCGCCGCATGTGCGTATACGCAGGTCTGCCACCTGCATCTTTGAACGCATAGTGGAAATGGGATTTCATAAAATCCCATCCACTATGCTGTAACATCTGGCCGCTGTGGATAGGACGCTGCAGCTGTACGCAGCATCCAATCCGCAGCAAATACTGAAAGTGGAAACATACCCTAAAAATGTTTTGAACTTCTTACTTTCAGGGTCCATAGCTCACCATCCACTACTGCTTTGAAAATGAGACTACCATAATTTTATAGACAGTATTTTATTATGAGGCTATCTCATAAATAAATTTGACTTGCAACAATTTTGCATATGATTAGTTATGCAGATTCTTGTTATTTCACTGCATTGTTAGTTTTGTTCCTCTTAGTGGAAAAATATTTTTTTTCCTGTATACTACAAAATGCAACCTGTTCTCACATTCTGTAATTGCTCAGTGTGTTATTAGGTTGATTCCCAAGCAAAAGGTCAATGGTTCGAATCGAGGGGCAGCCATGAAGAAAATTTCCCAAAAACAGAGATGCAGCAGCATCCCGCTCATTGATAGCGGTCTCTCAGCCAAGAAAATTGCCAAACTGCATCATGTGAGTGCCATGACAGTAGGAAGAATACAAAATGAAGTCTGTTCATCAATTCAAAAGCCAAGAGATGGACGTCCAGGCAAAATATTGGAGTCAATAAGATGGCTTATCACAAGGTCTATCAATTCTGGCACAATAAACACGGCAGTGGAATTGGCTCATATGCTTTGTAATAATGAGATCAGACATCCATGCAAGCACCATGTTACGCATGTTACTCAAGTCTGGAATAGTGGCCTGAAATAAGGAAAGGAGCCTTGACTTCAATATCATCATCATAAGTTTTGAATCGGTTTGCAAAAAAGTACGAAAAGTGGACAGTAGATGACTGGAAATGCGGTGATTCTGAACGATGAGACTAGACTCTGATGGGTGCAAATGGGTCTGAAAGAAACAAGGGAAAAAGGGGCTAACGGATTGAGAAATGTAAGGAACTGTTAAGTTCGGTGGAGGAAGCCTGATGATATGGGGTTGTTTCACAGCCAAAAGCATAGACTACTTGACCAGGATGGATGGTAATCTCAATGCTGAGCTATATGTGAGTGTTCTGCAAGAGAGGTACTTCCTACACTTGAGTATTATGAGTATGAAAAGATGACAGAGTGTTCCAGCAGGACATTTGCCAAATCATATGTCAAGATTAGCAAAAGAAATGGTTCAATTACAGTGAAATAGAGGTGCTGGATTGGCCTCCACAGTCCCCAGACCTCAACCCAATCGAACACTTGTAATAGAGTTGAAGAAAAAACTGTATACATACCCAAGTGAGTCAACCAATATGCACCAACTTTGGGAAAGTGTCGAAGAGACCTGGGATCATATTTCGGTCAAGACATGCTTGAATCTGATCGATAGCATGCCCAGAAGGATTCAGGCAGTGTTTACAAAATACTAACTAAATAATAAAAATTTACATTTTTTTAGGAGCAAAATAGTAACAATGCAGTGACATGACAAGAACCTGCATAACGAATCATATGCTAAATAGTTGCTAGTCAAATTGAGATAACTAAGATAATTGTCTACAAAATTATGGTGGTCTCATGTTTATACCAGTAGTGGATGGTGAGATATGCAGTCTGAAAGTAAAAACATCAAACATTGTTACCCTTTTACTCATATAAGCGTCCCATCTTCAGTCAGTATATTCACACCTTTTCTGAAAGGCCACAGAGACTGCAATACCATTAAGCTAGAGGAACCACTAACCAAACAACACCATGAAGACGAAGGTGATCTCCAAACAAATCAGGGACAAAGTTGTTTAGAAATACAAGTCAGGGTTGGGTTATAAAAAAAATCTCCCAATCTCTGATGATCTCCTGGAGCACTATGAAATCCATTACCATCAAATGGAAAGAACATGGTAGCACAACAAACCTGCCAAGAGAAGGCAGCACACAAAATCTCTCAGCGTAGGCAAGGAGGGCATTAATCAGAGAGAGGAAGCAGAGAGACCAAAGGTAACCCTGAAGGAGCTGTAGAGTTCCCAATCAGAGACTGGAATATCTGTCCAGATGACTACAATAAGCTGTACACTTTATCTTTATGGAAAAGTGGTCAGAAAAAAGCTTTTACCTACACACAAAAATTGTAAGGCTCGCTTTAAGTTTGCCAAAAGACACGTGGGAGACTATCTAAATGTATGGAGGAAGGTCCTGTGGTCAGATGAAACCAAAATTGAACTTTTTGGCCACCAAGGTAAATGCTATGTCTGGAGCCAAACCAAGACATCTCATCACCCCAAGAACACCATCCCTACAGTGAAACAGGGTGGTGGCAGCATCATCCTATGGGGATGCAGCAGGGACAGGGAAAGAGGTCTGAGTCGAAGGGAAGATGGATGGTGCAAAAAACAGAGATATTCTTGAGTAAAATCTGTTTCAGTCTGTCAGTAATATGAGACTGGGATGGAGGTTCAGCTTCCAATAAGACAATACCCAAAGCATACTGTTAAAGCAACACTCAAGTGTTGGGGAAAGTTGAAACGTGTTTTGGAGTGGCCTAGTCAAAGCCAAGACCTTAATCCAACTGAGAATCTGAGGTCAGACTTGAAGATTGCTGTTCACCAGAGAAAACCATCTAACTTGAAGGAGCTGGAGCAGTTTTGCCTTAAGGAATGGGCAAAAATCTCAGTGGAGAGCTCATAGAGACTTTCATTTTCATACCACTGTCCAGTCCTTTGGATAATATACAGCTTACTGTTACAGGCGAATATTTAAAATTTTAGCTCATTAGTCCAAAGCACTTGGCGATACTTAGTTTTCAATACCATCATTTAGCTCCAAATTTATTCTGCAGCAGGACAATGACCCCAAACATACAGCCGATGTCATTAAGAGCTATCTTCAGTAAAGAAGAATAAGGAGTCCTGGAAGTGATTATATGACCCCACAGAGCCCTGATCTCAACATCATCAAGTCTATCTGGGATAACATGAAGAGACAGACTAAATCCACAGAAGATATGTGGTTAGTTTTTGAACAACCATCCTTCAATTTACTTCAAAAACTGTGTACAAGTGTTCTTAAAAGAATTGTTGCATTGATGGATTTTGAAGGTAAAGGGCATTCGAAGGAAATATTCAATTCAGATTTCTCTTTTCTTCATTCACTTTGCATTTTTTAGACTGATAAAAAAATAAATTATTAACACTTCTATTTGTTAAAGTATTATTACTTTGCAGCACTTTTCTATATCTGGCTAAAACTTCTGCACAATAATATATAAGAATATATTGACTTTTTCCTCCTGGACTTAGAAGACTATTAATGTAAAGCATGCTATTATAAATAACAATATAATATGCCTTCCTTTTCCGCAGAGCTCTGGAAAATGCCAAAATGAAGCTGGATTAGCTTCAGCTGTTATCCTCTACTTAGAAGAGGAACTTGACATACCAAAGTGATTAGTCAACTGGAGGAACTTCAACTTGGAATATCTCAAAACAATAGGAGGAGGCAAGGAGACTACACAAATGCTGTAATATGATATTATACAGGTAGATGAGTTCAGATGGATTGTTGTAAATTATTTATGATTACAGTTAAAATACTGGTCTATAAAATTTTGGTTAGCGTTTATGATAAAGCTTTTGCCTGTTCTTTATCTAAAATACTTGTAATCTTTGAATATTCACCCCACACTTATCCAGTTCCAGATCCCACAAAAAAGCACAATTCACATTATAAGTTTTGCTTATTTGTAAGTTAATGTAGTATTGGTTATTAACATCACTGGGCAGCAATATCATCAACATATGTACGAAATATAAAAAGTTAGGTATTCTGTTATTTGTTTATATATATATATATATATATATATATATATATATATATATATATATATATATATATATATACCGTATATACTTGAGTATAAGCCGACCCGAGTATTAGCCGACCCCCCTAATTTTGCCACAAACAACTGGGAAAACTTAGTGACTTGAGTATAAGCCTAGGGTGGAAAATGCAGCAGGTACTGGTAAATGTCAAAAGTAAAAATAGATACCAATAAAAGTAAAATTAATTGAGACATCAGTAGGTTAAGTGTTTTTGAATATCCATATTGAATCAGGAGCCCCATATAATGTTCCATACAGTTTATGATGGCCCCATAAGATGCTCCATATTAAAATATGCCACATACAATCCTGCATAAAGGTTAATAATGGCCCCATAAGATGCTCCATAGACACATTTGCCCCATATAATGCTGCACAAATGTTGATTATGGCCCCATAAGATGCTCCATAAAGATATCTGCCCCATATAGTGCTGCACAAACCTTGATTATGGCCCCATAAGATGCTCCATACAGACACTTGCCCCATATAATGCTCCACAAACGTTATTTATGGCCCCATAAGATGCTCCATAAAGATATTTGCGCCATATAGTGCTCCACAAACGTTAATTATGGCCCTATAAGATGCTCCATAAAGATATTTGCGCCATATAGTGCTGCACAAACATTGATTATGGCCCCATAAGATGCTCCATAAAGATATTTGCGCCATATAGTGCTGCACAAATGTTGATTATGGCCCCATAAGATGCTTCATAAAGCTATTTGCGCATATAGTGCTGCACAAACGTTGATTATGGCCCCATAAGATGCTCCATACAGACACTTGCCCCATTTGCTTTTGCTGCGATTAAAAAAGAAAATCACATACTCACCTCTCCGTCGCTCAGGCCCCCGGCACTTTCAATATTCACCCGACTTCGTTCCGGCGCCGCTCCGTCTTCTGCACTGACGTTCAGGCAGAGGGCGCGCACTAACCACGTCATCGTGCCCTCTGACCTGAGCGTCACTGCAGAAGACGCTGAAGATGGAGCGGCGCCGGAACGAGGAGCAGGTGAATATCGCGCAGTGCTGCGTCCCCCCTCCCCATTATACTCACCTGCTCCGGCACGGTGTAGTCCCTGCTTTGGCACTGTGCAGTCCCTGCTTCCCCGGCGCCCGCAGCTTCTTCCTCTACTGAGCGGTCATCGTTACCGCTCATTACAGTAATGAATATGCGGTTCCACCCCTATGGGAGGTGGAGCCACATATTCATTACTGTAATGAACAGTACCATGTGACCACTCAGTACAGGAAGAAGCTGCGGCGTCGGGGAAGCAGGGACTGCACCGCGCCAGGAGCAGGTGAGTATAATTAGACAGCCCCCGCTCCCCCTCCCCTGCCGACCCCTGGGTATGACTCGAGTATAAGCCGAGAAGGGGACTTTCAGCCCCAAAAAATGGGCTGAAAATCTCGGCTTATACTCCAGTATATACGGTACATATATACATATATATACTGTATGTATATGTATGTATATATATATATATATATATATATATACAGCTCTGGCAAAAATTAAGAGACCACTGCAAACATTTTTGTTTCTAACCTTTTTCTTTTTATAGGTTTATTTTTGAGTAAAATGTAAATTGTTCTTTTATTCTACAGTATAAACTACTGACAACATGTTTCCGAAGTTCCAAGCAATAAATTTTGTATTTATTTTCTTAAAATGAGAAATGGTCAAAATAACAAAAAAAATGTATTGCTGCAGACCTCAAATAATGCAAAAAAAAAAAAAACAAGTTCATAATCATTTAGTAACAACAATACTAATGTTTTAACTCAGGAAGAGTTCAGAAATCAATATTTTGTGGAATAACCATGATTTTTAATCACAGTTTTGGTTTTCATGTGTCTTGGCATGCTTTCCACCAGTCTTTCACACTGCTTCTGGCGCAAAAATTTAAGCAGTTCTTTGTTTGATGGCTTGTGACTATCCATCTTCCTCTTGATTACATTCCAGAGGTTTTCAATGGAGTTCAGGTCTGGAGATTGGGCTGCCCATGACAGGGTTTTGCATACCTCCCAACTTTTGAAGATGGGAAAGAGGGGCAAATTTTAGGCCACGCCTCTGACCACACCCATTCATAATTAGCCACACCCATATCCACGTCCCAACCACACCCATTCAGCACTGCTGATCACACTGTTTCATATACAATAATTATAAACAAAAAATCTATGGCCACACAGTGCTCCATACTGTATAATGGCCACATATGATGCTCCATACTGTATAATGGTCACATATGATGCTCCATACTGTATAATGACCACACATGATGCTCCATACTGTATACTGGCTGCACATGATGCTCCATACTGTACGATGACCACACATGATGCTCCATACTGTATACTGGCTGCACATGATGCTCCATACTGTATAATGACCGCACATGATGCTCCATACTGTATAATGACCGCACATGATGCTCCATACTGTATAATGACCGCACATGATGCTCCATACTGTATAATGGCCACATATGATGCTCCATACTGTATAATGACCACACGACGCTCCATACTGTATACTGGCTGCACATGATGCTCCATACTGTATAATGACCACACATGATGCTCCATACTGTATAATGGCCACATATGATGCTCCATACTGTATAATGACCACACATGACGCTCCATACTGTATACTGGCTGCACATGATGCTCCATACTGTACGATGACCACACATGATGCTCCATACTGTATACTGGCTGCACATGATGCTCCATACTGTATAATGACCGCACATGATGCTCCATACTGTATAATGACCGCACATGATGCTCCATACTATATAATGGCCACACATGATGCTCCATACTGTATAATGACCGCACATGATGCTCCATACTGTATAATGACCGCACATGATGCTCCATACTGTAAAATGACCGCACATGATGCTCCATACTGTATATTGGCCGCACATGATGCTCCATACTGTATATTGGCCGGACATGATGCTCCATACTGTATACTGGCTGCACATGATGCTCCATACTGTATATTGGCCGCACATGATGCTCCATACTGTATATTGGCTGCACATACTTCGTACCATATAATGGCCACACATAGCTACTCCTACACACGCGGCTGTGCTCCTTACACTTTGCACACATGGCTCCTCTCCATACACCTCGCACAGACACGGCTCCACTCCATACACCTCGCACACACACGGCTCCGCTAAATACACCTCACACACACACGGCTCCGCTCCATACACCTCACACACACACGGCTCCGCTCCATACACCTCGTACACACACAGCTCCACACCGTACACCTCGTACACACACGGCTCCACACCGTACACACGGCTCCGCTCCGTACACCTGGTACACACGGCTCCGCTCCGTACACCTGGTACACACGGCTCCGCTCCGTACACCTCGTACACACGGCTCCGCTCCGTACACCTCGTACACACGGCTCCGCTCCGTACACCTCGTACACATGGCTCCGCTCCGTACACACACGGCTCCGCTCCGTACACCTCGCACACACGGCTCCACTCCGTACACCTCGCACACACACGGCTCCTCTCCGTACACCTCGCACAGACGGCTCCGCTCCGTACACCTCACACACACACGGCTCCGCTCCGTACACCTCGCACACACACGGCTCCGCTCCGTACAACTCGTACACACACGGCTCCGCTCCGTACACCTCGTACACACGGCTCCACTCCGTACACCTCGTACACACACGGCTCCATTCTGTACACCTCACACGGCTCCGCTAAATACACCTCGCACACACACCTTAATTGTGCCATGATTTGCTGTCTCATTATAG
The DNA here is from genome assembly GCF_051348905.1 of Ranitomeya variabilis. Classification (NCBI taxonomy): domain Eukaryota; kingdom Metazoa; phylum Chordata; class Amphibia; order Anura; family Dendrobatidae; genus Ranitomeya; species Ranitomeya variabilis. The sequence continues at coordinate 99,561,895 of NC_135237.1, forward strand.
CACATGATGATAGGGTCAGACTGTCACAGGGGCTTTGGCTCTGCCCTTTTTTGCTTGGGGAAAAAAAGCAGCCACAATAGCGTCGTCACCCTCTCCTCCTCTGAAATGCACTGACTGGAGTGTCAGTGAGTCATCGATCTGTGAGCTCTGAGCAGCCGAGGCAAACAGGGAGGCTGTGAGTGTCCATCCCTCCCTGCTCAGCCCCAGACTCATTCCGCGCACGATTTATACTAGCAGGCATTATCAGCAGTCCACACTGGTCTGCTGGCAGCTGCTTACATTGCAGCTGGCACCCAGGCTCTGCTGTTACATACCTCAAACTAGAAGTGTCCCCTCTCTCTCCCTCCCTGAACAGTGACGCTGGGAGACTCAGGAAGTTAGGAACATACAGGGGAAGGGGCGTGGCCTAACAAAAGGGGGCGTGGCGGAGTTTCTCCTGCTCTGTGTCCGGGACCACCGCGTCCTGCGCTGGACAGCGGGGCACAGCATGAAATCCGGGACAATCTTGCACAATGAGGGACGGTTGGGAGCTATGGGTTTTGATGTGGTGATCCTTCATCCACACCTTGACTGACCTACCTGTGTGGCATGGCGCATTGTCCTGCTGGAAAAAAACAGTCCTCAGAGTTGGGGAACATTGCCTGAGCAGAAGGAATCAACTGTTTTTCCAGGATAACCTTGTATGTGGCTTGATTCATACTTCCTTCGCAAAGATTAACCTGCCCAATTCCAGTCTTGCTGAAGCATCCCCAGATCAACACCTGGTCGTCTAATGGTTAGATGGAGACCTGGAGAGGTCTTGCATCCACTGTGAAATTTGTTGGAGGATTGGTGATGATCCTAGGAGTACAAAAATCCTGTAATTGGAATAGTGCTAGCGGTTTCTAAAATATTATCCCCTAGGTGCCAGTGACTGGGGTAGCTACTGTTCCAGTTCAACAGGGAGTTTGTGTAGATAAGGAATATAAACCAGCTCACCCGTGATGCATAAGCTGAGTTTCGGGAGCACGGACCCGCTGTATCCAGGCGTGTAGAATCCAAAAGAAAAAAATGTCCAGCTTCACTGAATCCGTGAAAAAAGTTTTCTTTGGTTTGTGCTGAAGTTTGTATCCTCCATGTTTAAGTTTGTGAATAAAGAAAACATTTTTTCACGGATTCGGTGAAGCTGGACATTTTTTCTTTAGTTTGTGTAGATACCTGCTTTACCATTTACAAAAATCCAACTTACTAATCAGAACATTTAGCAACAGTAGGAATACTAACTTATCTCTGATGTAAATCACAAACCAATAATGGTTAAATTATTACTGCTCCTTACAGATCCCAAACGTTTGCCTTCTCCCCATCCATGTAATGAAAATATTGTCAATGTGCACTCAGTTACACCGTTTCAATTCTTGGAATACCATAATCACCATAGGTTTAGTTCTTCCAGCCTAGGAGCAAATTTCCATTTATGGGGGCACAAGTGCTCCCCATAACATTGCCTCTGAGTTGATTGTTACCATTGAAAATTAAGAAATTGAGAAAATTTGAGAAATCTGAGGAGGGGCACAATATGGCTACAATATTAATAGACTTAGGTGCTGTATTTAACTCAAGAGACCCATGTTGTGTGGTATTGAAAAATAAAATGTTATCTCCTACATACGATGCTAAAGAAGTAACACAAGTCTCCATACAGCATATACTAACATTTTTACTTAAACTGACTACACCTTAAATCAGTTCGCCTGATACGTGGGAGCAAATTCTTATGCACTTTGAGGACTGGGCATTAAAAATTAGCTATAAGAGGTAATAAATAGTCAAACTCAGAATCATCAAGTAAGTTGTCACAACATTGCCCTTCTTATCAACTAAGCACCTGGAAATCAAAACTAGTGAGAAAGGATAGTAATTCAATGGTACCATTTTTTAAGATGAAAGGTTGATTACTTGGGTCTAAAGCTAGAATTGGTGCTTGTCATAGTGTTTTATCAGAAAGTAAATAAAAAATGTGGATTGGGCTCTAATTGCTGTATATCTCCTATATTTCATGCTTTACCTCTGATTTTATAATTATCTTGTGAGCCTTGAACCTACAGTATATGTCTCATTGTTAAGTTCCAGTGGGATAAGGTGGAGAACATGAGTGAACTACTTAGACTGGGGGTCACAAGTCCGTTGATTCTCTCATGCAAGAGAATCGTATCGATTATTCAAATGACACTCGGCTCAAACTCTGTCAGAGTTTGAGACAAGTGTCATCTTACTGTGCTGCAATTCTCTCACAAGAGAAGATGGAGAACTTAATTTCTCCATCTTCTCCATTGTCTGAGTCCACGGATGTCAGACTGCACTTGGATGACAATCACCCATAAACTTGTATGGGTGCACATGGTCCAGTCTATTATCGGATGCACTTGCACCATGCCATGCCGAATGCTAACCGATAAAACATCAGCTAGCACTCGGACATGTTATTCGCTCGTGTGAGAGAGCCCTTGGGATTATGCACTTTCAGATGACATTGATATCTCTTGAGCATATTTTGTGGCTGGTTTTCTCTTGAGGCAAATTTAGATTGTGCTTTAAATTTCTTAGTCATTTCAATTAGCTCCTTCACTATTATTTAGATTTTCAGGATTCAATTTTTCTTCATCCATAAACAATTGCATTAAAGTAAGGAATAACTAATCACCTCTTTTCCCATTTACTAATAAGGCCATGTGCAGGAGTGTTAATGTGAATCTCAATCCCATTTGCACAAATCAGTTTTTAATTCCTTAAAGGTCGTATAGAAAGAGAGATGTGCTTTTTTTGCAAAATAAAAAAAGCTGTTTGACACCAATTCATTAACTTTCGTTCTGCACGCCAATGTTAATTAATGGGGCCGATGGAGTAAAATGAGTGCATGCTACTTAATGAATTAGGCGCATTTTACAAGTGCCGTGCGCCTCCAACAAAAATATACCCCTCTCATGGACTGGAGTACATTTCTGGAGTAAGTTAAACCACAGATGTGGTGTATCTTTTTAGGAATTTGATGGGCAAACATTGCCTTGCCCTGTCCCACCCATACTCTGCCCATATTGGCACGGCTCACCAGGACTGGGGTGAAAATGACAAGTTTTTCGGCACAAAAAAATTGTAACTTTAAGTCTTTTTATACTAGAAATCTGGCATAAACACCTTCATAAAAGCAGCCTCTGTGACTTTACTGAGCCACCAAGGTCCACCAAGAGAAAATCTGCCATTCCTGGAAAAAGATAATAAAATAAACTGTGTGTGTTGCAGACATTCCCTGCCACTTCCAATCAAGTTCATGACATTGAAAAACAATTGATGTCATTATCTGAGAGATAATTTGGCCGGCATCCAAACCAAGCAGTCATATGTTCATGACTTTTTGAGGTTACCCTGATTCACCTCGGATTTTTAATTCTTGGATATTTGCCTCAACAGTACTGATGCTCTTAGGACTTCAAAATCACTTGCATCAATAAACATCACGTTCTTTCTTTTATGTTTTTACTTAGCCAGCAACAACATTAATTGTCATTACCTTGACTAAGAGTTGGCTATGTATGTCCTATAAATTCATGTATGCAATTGTAGAATCATCCATGTGGTTCTGCCACTGTTGTTCTGCAATATCAAGTGATTACTTTCCAAGCAATTAAAATATTGCTACGTTGCAGCCTCGTCATGGCTGATCTTGGCCATGTTATCTGGACCTACTCCAGGGGTGGACATATCATTGGTGCAACCTGTGCCACCGCACAGGGGCCCATTTCAACCTCCAAAGCAGGTGCAATTTTGCATTTTTAGGAGTCCTTGGGCAGCAAAGGGTCTATATATTGCTCTTGCACAGGGGCCTTTTTCTGTCTGTTTCCGCCAGTGACCTACTCTAAGGGTACTTGCACAAAGTGGCACCACTTCTTCAACTAAAAAACTACATGTAAACATCTGATGTGTTTTTTTTTTGCTTTTTTTTTTACCGAAAGGCTGTATTTTTTAGATGAAAAACAGTGCACCCTGAAAACAGGGCAGTTTTGCAATTGCACTGCCTGACTGTGATTTTATAATATCTCACTTACTACAGAGTAACATCTAGCAGCAAACTTACTGTTGCCACAGTGCCCAAAATGCTGCAGATCCACAGTGTGTAAAAGCAACATCATCATCTAGGATATTTAGTTCAAATGCATTAAAGGGAATCTGTGCCAGCTGTAATCTGAGAGCAGCATCATACAGGGCCTGGAACCCTGACTCGAATGATGTGTCACTTACTGGTCTGCATGCTGTCATTTTTATACAACTACAATTTTCTTTTTTCTGAAAAAGAACTTCAGTCCTTTACAAATGGAGTAAAAACAGATGCAAAATGAAAACCAAAGATTTCCTTTTTTAATTGATCCGTCTTTGAAACAAAATGGATCAATTTAAAAAGCCAGTTTTCTTTCTATTTTGCATCCATTTTTACTAACAGTATCTTTGAATGCCTATAATGCACTGGGCCTGCGCAGTACTAAACCCCCCACACATTTTTAATGAATGACATAACAGATGACTATCCATTAGGATACATTTCCCATAGGCTCTAGTGTTTAAAAACCAGATCCAGTTGCTATTCATTATTTTTCTAGACAAAAAAATTGTAAAGTCTTTTTTTGATTCAGCTAAAAAATGAATTGCAACCCGAAAACTCCTAATATATGCTGAATACAATATAGCCTTGGCATATGCAATTCTTATACACAAATGCACAGTATGTTTAATAAGATTACTATTGTCAATTACTGCCAGGTAATGGATGGGGAGACAGTTGCATGGACTTAGGAGAGACCAGTTTTGCACGCAATGTTGCTTACTAATCACAGGCACTGTTTGTTATGCCTGTAGAAGCTGAGTATTGGTTAAATAAATCCATAAAATTAATACGTAATAATGATACTGCAGATACAACTAACTAGGATGACATACGTTGTTTAGAACGAGAATATGGGATGCCAGTAAAGAGGACATGCCGTGTTTTTGCTGTATTTGCATACATCTGCAATGTTTAATGAGCTCCCATTCATATTTTGTCACTCCCAGCAAAGAGCAGCGTTTGATGGGGAAGCCCTAGTCAATTAACTGTATGCATCAAATTCCCTGTTTGTTAGGCAATCCCTGCATGTGTTGCGACTGTTGAACAGCCGTGAGACATGCAGGTACGGCAACCCGAACATAGTGTTAGAACATGCCAAAGATACTCTATTAACACTCAAGCATGCTCAGATAACACCTTATCTGAGCACGTTCACTCATCAATACTTATAAAATAAAACCCACATAAATGTACAGGCAACCTGTCATGTGAAAAACTGTTTTTAACCTGCAGATACGGGGTTAATAGCGTTCTGTAGCTGCCCGGCACCGGCACTGAGAGCCCTGATGCCAGGAGAAAATAAACTCATCTTTCAGTCATAGAGGCAACATGGCTTCAGTCACCATATAGTGAGCAGTGCATACAGCAGTGCATCCATACGAAACTGGCTGTCAGTCAGGGCCAAGATGTGGTTCCAGTTGCTGACGCTCACTATGTACTGAACGGTGACTGAAGTCGCGCCGGCTGCAGCTTTATGACTGAAAGCCAGAGGCTGCAGGGAAAAATAAACTTAATTTTCTCCAGGCAGCGGGGTTTCAATGTGTTGGTCACACAGATTCAGAAAGCTATTAACTAGCAGTTTAACCCCATTAACCCACATAACTAGCATTTTTTCATATGACAGGTTCCCTTTAAAAAAATATCTCTGCCAGATTATTTAAAATATAACCAGCAGCATATATTACCAAAAGAAGTATGGCATGCTCTTCAATCCAGAATAAAATAAAGACCTGCATTGCTGCTGGAAAGAGTGAAAATTAGGGGATCAACGAAAACAGATATTTGAAAACCAATGCTTAAAAACATTAGTCACTGTCATTGCAACAAACTTTACATAGATCAATAGTATAGATGAATGTAAAAAATTTTGTAATATATTTTATCAGAGACATCTGCTTCTGTCCCTCCCTACTTGTTGAACTCATTATCCATTCTACTATAGCTCAAATCTGTCATTTTTCAAGCGAAAATGAACTTCAAGCACAAAAAGATGTTAGGTTACACTTCCTATTGTACACAATGGAGATGGGGGTGAGATGGAGGAGTAAGGAGTACTCAGCACAGTCAGACACAGACAGACCATAAAATGGCCACAATAGTGTTATTCCTCATGTACAAAGGCAGCTTGTCCTTCTGAAATAACAGGATGTCAGCCCGGCAAGACCTTTACGTTCATCGACACTGCAACACAATAATCTCTGCAAAGACAAAAAGGAGACATTGGCCTTTGTTGATGATTATAGTATTTTAGTGCTAGAAAAGGGTGCAGCATCTAGAAGCAACCAAGGTGTTTTTTTGTTTTTTTATTGCAGTGCTGGAGTGGTGCAACTAATGTAAGTTCCCTTCCCCCTAGTATTAGACTTATCAGCCACCGTCTTCACTTTTTATTGGCGCTGTTCTGGACCGGCTTCTGCAGGATGTGACCTATCCGGTTGCTCCAGTGTTTTCTGAGTAATCAGTTAGTCACAACTCAATGTAACTCTATGAGAGCCACAAGAGACTTACATTGAGAGCTTGTGACAATTAAATCTGACTTCCAGTCAGTCAGGAGTTGCAGTCACAAGATAGCAACACAAAATCGAAGCTGGAAAAAGCTGAAGACAGTGGATGGGACGAATAATGCTATGGGCAGGAAACTTTGATTAGTTTTACCACTCCAGCACTGATATAAAAAAAAGTTGGAGTGGTGCTTTAAAAAAAAAGATCTCTGGAGGCAGATTCTCAGGGAGATCTATGTTCCCCCCATAGATCTTAACAGTTAGTTTACATATTAAGAGAAATATAGATTACTCTGGAATAAGACAGCTGATCACAGCTATCAAGGTATCATTTTAATCAACTTTCTATGACCTACACGACCATATAAACGACTTAGGGTATGTTCCCACGATCCGTAAACGCTGCGGGTTAGACGCTGCATACATCCGCAATGTCCAACTCGTAGTGGCCAGAGGTTACAGCATAGTGGATGGGATGGGGTCAAGAAATCCCATCTCCACTATGCGTACACCGGCACCCTCGCCTTACTTGCGGAGATGGACATGCGGCGCGTCTTTCCAGACCGCAGCATGTCTGTTTATCTTGCGGAGATGTTCAGTCTCTACAAGATAAATATCACCCGTCCAATATATTAGGTGCGGTGATTCTGCACAGTTCTATGAACACATGCGGAATCACCTGCATTCAAAGCCGGCAGCGCTTTGGCCACAGCGGACATATGCTGCATCCAAAGCGCTGCCTAATACTGAACGTGTGGACATACCCTTAGGAGGGTTGATCCCACTCTTGGTATGACAACTAATTGAAACAATCAAACGTTCAATTTCTATATATACAGTATGGTGTAAAGTTTTAGGTAGGTGTGGGAAAAATGCTGAAAAGAAAAAATGCTTTTAAAAATAGAAGTGCTAATAGTTTTATTTTTTTATTAGCAAAGTGAATAAATAAAAAAAATCAGATCAATATTTGTGTGACCAAACTTTGCCTTTAAAACAACATCAAAGTCTAAATTGTTCTAGGTACACTTGTATGTTGTATGTAGTATAAAGTAACTTGGCAGGGAACTAAGAGAACTAACCTCAGATCTTCTGTAAATGTAGGATTCTGGAAATCCTTCTGCCTCTTCATGTAATGCCACACTAATTGAAAACTAAAAAAAAGAAATTTCTTCAACATGAATCTGAATCTAATCTGAAAAGTCCATAATTGGATAGACCATCACAACTTGTGGAGCCATTAGGGGAAATTAGTTTCAAAAGCTTCCACAAACAAACATAAGAATCTTTCAGTTTTCTGGTTAGTGAGAGGTCAGTAAAGAACTGCAGCTGTCAAATCAATTAAGGCTTTTCCCATAAACTAAAAAGAGGAATTAAACATAATGAACATAGGCCCAAAAAGATTGTGTCGAGTGTAGTATATATAGAGTTTACTCCAATCCGATCCATTCTTTTTCATCTATGGTCTGAAAGTTTCCCAGTTTAGCCTTGACTTTACAACATTCCATGCTAGAGTAATCATTTTCATTGCAATATAGACTTAACACTTCAGTAAGGCATATGGATCTTTTGGACAAATTATTTTGACCAACTTCATTGGTTTCCTGCAGTGCCTCTCTGGTAGGAGATTTAGAAGAAGCTGTAAAATGAAGGAAATAAGAATCTTGAGTTTTTTCCATGACCTTTCTTTAAAATGTAAGCCCACCTAGGTTGCAAAAATAAATGGGTTGTCAAGGGCAGAGTAGAGTCAGTGGCAGAATGAACATTACCTGATTAATCAAATACTTTATGGAAGGCAGACAAGAAGTAAGGTAGATAATGCATCATATGATCATCTCCATCCAAAATTAAAAACTTAAAGAAATTAACTGGAATATAAGTTGGTATGCATACAGCATGAGCACATATTCCCACTGGCTACTAAACAGACAAAACCCAAGATAAAAACATAATAAGCAAATAACCATCTGTAAATAACTAGCTATAGTGCAGGAAAAAATTATATAGAGTGCTTAGTTAACAAAATTTTTATCAAAAAAATGTAAAAGCCATCCCACCAAGTCACGGTGACCCTATTCGTAAGGATCCTAACCTCTTATATTAAAAGCTTACGATATATCAAGTGAATTACATGTGGATAAGGGCTGAGAAGGACTGAGACCTGGCTAATGGACACCAAGCCATGAGGAACTACATGAATGTAATGTCCAGTTCAAAGAAAAGGGAGGCCACACCTTTATTTGCACACCATCCCAAATGGGGTCACCATGACGTGGTGGGATGGCTTTTACATTTTTCTGATCAAAATTATGTTAACTAAGCACCGTATATTATTTTCATGCACTAGTACTATTTATTTACTGCATAGTATTTGCTTATTATGTTTTTAATCTTGGGTTTTGTCCATTTAGTGGCCAGTGTGAACATGCGCACACACTGCATGCACACCAACTTATATTCCAGTTCACTTTTTTTTTTACACTCTGTGCAAATAAAGATGTGGCCTCCCTTTTCTTTGAGCTGGACATTACATTCTTGTAGTTCCCCATGGCTTGGTGTAAATTAGCCGGATCTCAGTCCTTCTCAGCCTATATCTACATGTACATAACTTGACAAATGGTAAGGTTTTAATACAAGAAGTTAGGAGGACTGTCCTGAATAAGGTCTCCATGACGTGGTTGGATGGCTTTTACGTCTTTTGAAATAAAAATTATGTTAACTAAGTCCCCTATGTTATTTTCATGCCCTTCCCAAAATGGTGCAATCCAAGTCAAGCTATCTCCAGACAACAAAGAAAAAATATATGCGACTTAGGACTAGTCAGAAAAAAAATGCTGGGGATAAAATGCAAACCCCCCAAACTATATATGCCACTTATGATTAGTCATAAAAAAAATAGTTGGGGATAAAGTTAAAACCCTACCATGCATTGAGTCACTATCAAAACGATTCCCGAAGAGAATGTCCTGAATGTGAGGGTGGCTTTGGCAGGGGTTGAGGAGCCAGGCGTGTAACAGTGGGAGTTTGAAACAAAGCATTTATACTAGCTGAGAGGTCAGGTGCAGCCTGGATGATCTGCTGGTGGCATATAGCAAGTTGCAGAACATGCCCAAATAGATGTTCTGTATTCAGTGTCAACGTTCAGTGTCGGAGCTATTTATGTTGCTGCGTCTTTAGAATCCATGGGTTGGGATGACCTGCTGAGGTGGATTCTCTAAATCATAGGTCTGAGAAAGCAGCACAGGCCAGAGGTGATGGTGCAGTGGAGCAGGTCTTGATGGACAATATGTGAATTAGCAAAGACGGCAGCTGTGCATGCAAGATGGCAGACATAAGCGGAGCAGGTAGCACAGATAAAGCAGAGCCAGGTATACAAATAGACATGGTAACACTAGCCGTCTAGGAAACTGGCATCTGCTGACAGGAGTCTAATATATCCCAGCAGAGCAGAGGTTAATAGCCGGAATGTAAAAGAGAAGTAAAGTAATGGTGTCTTCCAGGAGGGCAATGTTAAATGGCAGCGATGTAACAGAAGCAATTGCAAGCTGGAGACACACTTGAAGAGATGTGTTGCCTTGATTGCAGAGGCCAGATGTGAACAGGACTGAGAATAGTTGTTAGGAGTTGGTAACTTGCATGCTGAGAGGAAGGTCTCTATAGAGCGTAGTACGTTGGACTCAGCTTGGAAATAATGGTAGTTGTAGCATGAACTCAGAAGTAGCAGAAAAGACTATAGACACTAGGCAGGAGGTCAGACAGGTGAGGTAGAGGAAAACTCCTAAACAACTTGATGCAACAGTGGACAATGCTAACACCTGAACCCTGAGTTGGCCTTTAAAGGCCTAGTGTAATATTGATAGAGGAGTTTGCGGGGTTACCCGAGAAACCCAAAGTGTCAGTGGCGTATCTAGGGGGGGGGGGGCAGCCGGGGCATGTGCCCCGGGCGCAGCCGGCAGGGGGGCGCGGTTGGGCCGCCTAAAGCGGCGGTCCGCAGTGTCTTCCCCAGCGGCTGCATTCTGCTGCCCCCCGGACAGGGAGTCAGCTGTTCTTTGTGCCGACTGTCAAGCTGACAGCTGGCACAGAGAAGCTGCAGCGCGCCGGTTCCCAGTGTTCAATTGTACTCGTATCTGAGATGCGAGTACAATTGAAGCTCTGACAGCCGGGTCAGAGCGACGCCTGCAGCGTGATCAGGTCATGTGATCACGCTGCTGACGTCACTCACCTGCGCAGCAGAGCAGGAGATGCAGATCGGTGGTAAGTGCTCCAGTGGAGCTGAAGACACCGAAGGTGCAGGGGGGGATTTAATGTGAGTGGGAATGGGGGGGGATATATTGTGGGGGGATTTAATGTGAGTGGGGATGGGGGGCATATATTGTGGGGGGACTTAATGTGAGTGGGGGTGGTGGGATATATTATTGGATGGGGAATATTTAATGAGTGGAGATGGGGGGATTTATTGTGGGGGGGAGATTTAATGTGAGTGGGGATTTATTGTGGGGGGAAGATTTAATGTGAGTGGAGATGGGGGGGATTTATTGTGGGGGGGAGATTTAATGTGAGTGGAGATGGGGGGATTTATTGTGGGGGGGAGATTTAATGTGAGTGGGGATTTATTGTGGGGGGGAGATTTAATGTGAGTGGAGATGGGGGGATTTATTGTGGGGGGGGAGATTTAATGTGAGTGGGGATTTATTGTGGGGGGGAGATTTAATGTGAGTGGAGATGGGGGATTTATTGTGGGGGGAGATTTAATGTGAGTAGGGAGGGGGGATTTATTGTGGGGGGGAGATTTAATGTGAGTAGGGAGGGGGATTTATTATGGGGGGAGATTTAATATGAGTGGAGATGGGGGTATTTATTGTGGGGAAGGGATTTAATGTGAGTGGATATGGGGGTATTTATTGTGTGTGGGGGGAATTGGAGTGGAGATGGGGGATTGAATGTGTGTGGGGGGAGATTTGTCATGGGGATGGGGGGATTTAATGTGTGGGGGAGATCTGAGGACACAAAATGAAGAGCAAAGGGGGAGATGGGGGGCATTTATGAGGAAACAGTATGGGGGATGGGTGCAGACAGTTTGGGGAGCAAACGGGGGAATGTATGCAGACACAGTAAGAGTAGCGATGTGAAAAACGTATGTTGACAGAGTACGGGGAGTGAGGGTGTTGGGATGTGTGCATGCATAGCATGGAGGGACAGTGTAAGGGCACAGCCAGGAGAGGACAGTATACCAAGGAGTGGGAGTGTGATGAGAGAGTACAGTATAAATACTGGGCCCTATAGAGGGGGACACAGTGTGAGAGGACAGTGTGAAAATGTGGGCCGGTATGGAAAGGAGATGTCAGTGTGAAGAGCATGTACCATAAGAGGGACAGTGTGGGGGTCATATTTTATGCAGACAATATAGTGAGGGGCAATTTTTTATTCAGGAGCATTATAATGACACTTGTATCTTTAAGGGCATCATGTGGAGATTTTCTGCAAAAGAGCGGAGAAGATGTAAGTCTGCAGAGACGGCTGTGGATGAGAAAACTCATCATGGGGTCTGGACAAGATGAAGAAAAGGAGAACGACTCCAGAGTCGACGTCATCTATAAGGTACCTCGATGTAAATGTTATTTGTGATACTGACTAACTCTCATGTTTTTATTTATGTTAGGAGCATTAAAGGGATTGTCCAGGTTTGTGATGAGTCTGCAGTCATTCTTTGTGACTGCAGACTTCTGAATTCTCACAGTGCGCACTGCACGCTGTCAGGATTCTCTCGTGCTGGTGATTTACATACATGCGGTCACATGCTGACTAGATATGTGTGGCCTCACTCAATGAAAATGGACTTGTGCGAGGCCAGGCACATCTAGTCGGAATGTGGTAAGAAGTATACAAATCACATGCTTGTGCTGACATGACTGTCCACTGGCAAGGGAGAATCCTAAAAGTGTGCAGTGCATGCGTTGTGAGAATTCAGAAGCTGCGATGTCAGGATTCAGCTCTGCAGGTTCCAGTCGTCGTCACATGGACACTTCACTCAATGCCACTTTCATACTTGTGGTCCTGTGACAACGAGCTTCTCTTCTGCTTCTCTTCTGCTTCTCTCAGTTTTTCACTGAACATTGAGAGCATTAGGGAGAGGAGCTCGTGGGTACATAACTAAGTGTGAAAATCGCATCTGTTCTGGGGGGGCCATACTGAATTCTTGCCCTAGATACACCTCTGTAAAGTGTACTACTATAAAATGATTTGTCCATAGTAAAAGAGACAAAAATGCAGGGCTGGAGCCAGGACAGATGAGCAAAATACATTATAAAGTTTTTATTATATTCGCCTCTTACTGAATTTTGCAAAATTTGGTGGTAGTACACTCTCAAGTTAAATTGAGTGAATAGATATCCACTTTATTACTTAGAAGTGCTTCCTTAAGTTTTCTTTTAGATAGATAAATAGATCGATTTTTTTACCAGCTATCTACCGCATACAAGTACATCTATTGCTAAGTTTGGGTATTCTGATCTCTAGTGGTCACAAACCATACTGACAATTTAGCAGCCCAATTCAGAATTCTTCATTTGCAGATGTTGAGGGACAGTCAGGCCACCCTCATAAACTTATTATAGGTGGAATTTGCAATCATTTATCTAATGTTTATGGACATTTTTATGCTACACATAGAATGTGGTTGCTAAATGATCCTGCATGTGGATCTCTGTGCCAGAAGATACTATTAGGCTAGGGTCACACGACCATATAAAAAAAAATCTGTCCGATTTTCATCCAGAAAATTTCTCACTTGAGATACATGTGCAGTCCGTATGCAATGTTTTTTTTTGTTGTTTTTTTTTACAGCAGCAGCTATTAATTATTTACAGGACCATTTACAATTTTCTACATTTCTACAGAATTGCAATGTATCCCTAAAAATCAGATGCTATACTGTGGTATCCAATTTTTTTTCTCACACCCATAGACTTGAACGAATGAGTCATCTGATTTCCGATGTAAAATCGAGCATCCTGTGACTATTTTTTCACACCAATTAGGTCTGAGAAAAAATAAGTTAATCTGCACTGCCTTGTTGTCCGAGTGCAATCTTTTCCTTACATTACAAGCAGGGCCGGCTCCAGGTTTTTGAGGGCCCCGGGCGAAAGAGTCTCATTGGGCCCCCCCTTTAACACATACCACAATTCATGAATCACAGATACAGCAGAGAAATATAGGTATAGTCCAATGCCAGAATTCACTTCTTACATGTGTGATAGCTATTGTAAATTCTACAATACCATACAGCAGTGGGGCTTTATATAAGTCAAGCCCTTATATGCCAATTTTTGTGGAAAACTTGTTAGGCTATGTGCACGTTGCAGAATTGCTGCGAAAATTTCCACGGCAATTCCGCAACTCCTGCTGCGGGTATATCGCATGCGGAATTGGCATGCGTTTCCCCACTAAACACTAGCGTTTTACAAGCGTAATTAGCTTGCAGAATGCTAGCGTTTTCCAAGCGATCTGTAGCATCGCTTGGAAAACTGATTGACAGGTTGGTCACACTTGTCAAACAGTGTTTGACAAGTGTGACCAACTTTTTACTATTGTTGCTGCCTATCTTCGGCAGCCTTCCTGCTCCTCGCGATGCTCCGGTCCCAATAATGCATTGCGGCAATGACCCCAGATGAAGTAGCAGTCTCGCGAGACCGACGTCATCACAGGTCATTTTTGCAATGCATTATTGGGAATAGAAGCATCGCGAGGAGCGGGAAGGCTGTCGGGGACGCCGGAAGGTCATGATTTTTTATTTTAATTCTTTTTTTTCTAACAATTATATAGTTCCCAGGGCCTGGAGGAGAGTCTCCTCTCCTCCACCCTGGGTACCAACCGCACATGATCCGCTTACTTCCGGCATGGTGGGCACAGCCACATGCGGAAAGTAAGTGGATCAATGCTTTCCTATGTGTGCGGAATCCCTGCGATTCCGCACAAAGAATGAACATGCTGCGTTTTTTTCCAGAATGTGATTCCGGCGCGGAAAAAAAACGGAGCATGTGCATAAAAATTGCAGATTGCATTCTAATAATAGGATGCTTAATGTATGCGCTTTTTTGCATTATTATAGAGAAAAAACGTGGAAAAAAAGCAAAAAATCCTGAATGTGTGCACACAGCCTTAAAGTAAACATTAGAAAGTATTAACGTAGAACATTTGTAAAAGGGCAAAATGGGTTGCAGGCTGCAGCATCACAACACATCAGTATTCGATGTCACATTGTTTTGAATTCACTGTCGATTTGTAGTGCTGATGACTGACCCCAATAAGTGACATGTGCAAAAATGTATACATACAGTACATGTACATGGCACACACGTACATGACACACACACGTACATGGCACACACATACATACAGTACATGTACACGGCGCACACACTTGCATACAGTACATGTACATATCGCACACACGTACATGGTACACACATATACATGGTACATACATACAGTACATGTACATGGCACACACACATACATGGTACACACATACACACAGTACATGTACATGACACACATACATACAGTACATGTACATGGCACACGTACATACAGTACATGGAACATACGTATATGGAACACACATGTAAATGGCATACACATACATACATGGCACACACATACATACATGGCACACACGACACATACATACATGGCACACACATGCTGCACAACAAATGCTCATTTGATCCATGTGATTCATATAAACACATACACATAGCTCAGACAGCACACACTACACATACCACACACTATACACACATCAATTACACACACCTCACATACACTGCTTTATGCTGGAGGGAATGTAGGCCCCCCCCGCCGAAACACACAGAAATATGGCGGGGGTCTCATGTCCACATATACCCTAACCCCCACTCTATTCTTCATTGTTACTGGGGAAAAATATTGAAGTAATGGTAACCGGTGAGCTATTATTAGACTAACCGGCTTTGACCAATGGTTGTGCGCCCCTTTATTGATAAATTTTGATTGGCTGTTAACGGTTTTGGCGGTATTTTTTCCAAGATATAACCCCGTGTCAAGCTCCTGTCACCTCAGTCTGAGGGCGCACGAAGAAAGAAGAGCCCACCCTCCCTTTATATATTTGTTATGAGTTGTCGTTTGGTTTTATTCGTGGGGTAAAACCACTCAGTTATGGGTGAATTTGGTTTTACTGGAAATTTGGAATTTATTGGAATTTTAATATATGGAACATTATTTATTGGTTATTTATTAATTATTTATGTAACCCAAATAAAACCTCACGGCCATTTTATTCCATTACTATTGTGTCTGTGTGTATTTATTCGGAAATGGGTTTTATGGGGACATGAGATGTTCCACACAGTATCAGCTGCAGCTCCTCCTGCTCCCAGCAGCACTATCCCAGCAGACACATGCCTGCCCTCTCCTCTGCTGGGACTGCCGACAAGAGCAGGAGTTGCTGACAGGAGCCATCACAGGAGCAGCACACACAAAGGGTGCTGCACGACTTATGGAACCTCACATCACAGCTCTGGTATGTAGGTGCCGGCCCGAGTCTTAGCTCTCCCTCCCCTCAGAAGCTCCGTGCAAGAGTACAGGAGGACAGTGCACTGGCCTATGAATACATGGCCTGTGATGACATCACGGTCACATGGCAGGTCACATGATCGTGATGTCACTACAGGTCCTCAACCAGTCTCTACATCGGAAGCTTCACTGATTATGATTATCAGTGGAGCTTCTGCTGTAGTGGCTGGGGGCCCCTAACGCCGGCCCTGGCTGTATTTCAGACAGCATGAGTGGGCCCCGGCACTTGCCCAGGTGCGCCGGGTGCTGACGCCGGCCCTGATTACAAGCCCAGGGGTTAGTAATGGAGAGGCGTCTATCAGACGACCCCATTACTAACCCCATAGTGATGGCACACACAGGAAAAAAGCCCTTTAATTGAATAAAAATCTCCTCCACAATAACCCTTTTTACCAATTTATTAAAAATAAAAAGTCAAAGTTATACTCACCTGTTGTTACAGGTGTGTGAGATGCAACAGACGGTCACTTTGTTGGAGGTTGATGCGTCAGAGGTGGGGGTTGGGGCTGTGTTGTCTCAGGGTCCATCCCTCGGTAAATGGCATCCAGGCACTTTCTTTTCTAAGAAATTGTCTTAGATTAAGAGAAAATATGACATGGGCAATAGGGAGCTTTTGGCGATTAAATTGGCATTTGATGAATGGTGACATTTCTTGGAGGGGGCTGTCCATCCCATTACTGTTATTACTGACCATAAGAACCTCTCATATCTTCAATGGGCTAAACGTCTCAGCCCTAGGCAAGTTAGATGATCTCTATTTTTTACTATTTCAATTTTGTTGTCACTTTAAGTCCAGGGTTCAAAAATGTCAAGGCTGATGCTTTGTCAAGGAGCTTTCCTGGTGGTGGTGACCATGAGGACCCTGCTCCAATTTTGCAGAAGGGGGTAGTCATTTTGGCATTGTATTCTGAACTGGAGATTGAGTTGTTGGAGCCCAGGGGGACGCTTCTGCCTCCTGCCCTTCAGGAAGGTTACTTGTACCATCTAATCTGCGCCGCAAAGTAATTATGAAACATCACAACTCTGTTCTTGCTGGTCATGCAGGTGGTAAGGTAACTGCGGACCTCATCTTCTCATGTTGCACTTAGTCTTCCCTCGGTGTGCGTGACACCTATCTGTCGATAATCCATAATTCTGGTGTCCCACGCTGATTCCCAACTTTTCTACATCTGGTTGCATTGCTGAGCGGCGACAAACATTACTGCTCAGCCTGACAACTAGCTCACACTGAGCTGAGCGTGAGAACGTGGCTGCGTGTGACTGGCAGTGGCGTCATTAACAACTTTACAACCTTGGACTTCTCCATAAGTCCAGGTTGTAATCTTCTCTGAAGCACCTGGGGGTTCAAGATGCTCACCACACATCTTTGAGGGGTCTAGTTTCCAAAATGGGGTCACTTGTCGGTGGTTTTCACGGATTAGGCACATCAGGGGCTCTCCAAACGTGACATGACACCTGCAGACTATTCCATCAAAATCTGCATTCCAAAAGGTCACTCATTCCTTTCTGATCCCTGCCATGCACCCAAACCTTAGTTTTCTCCACATATGGGGTATCTGTGTACTGAGGACAAATTGTACATCAAAATTTGGGGTCCATTTTCTCCTGTTACCTTGTGAAAATAAAAAAATTGGGACTAAAAGAAAATTTTTGTGAGAAAAATATGATTTAGTTTTTTATTTTCATGGCTCTACGTTAGAAACTTCTGTAAAGCATGTGGGCGTTCAAAGTGCTCATCCTACATCTACCGGTAAGTTCCTTGAGGGGGCTAGTTTCAAAAAAATGGTGTCACTTGTAAGGGGTTTCCACTCTTTAGGCACATCAGGTGCTCTACAAACGCAATATGGCATCTGCTAATTATTCCAGCAAATTTTGCATTCAAAAAGAAAAAAACGGCGCTCCTTCCCTTCCAAGCTCTGCCATGCACCCAAACAGTGGTTTTCCCCTCACATATGGGGTATTGGCATGCTCAGGCAAAATTGTACAACAAATTTTGGTGTCCATTTTTTCCTGTTACCCTTGTGAACATAAAAAAAATGGGGTCTAAAGTAAAGGTAAATGTTGATTTTTTTTCCTTCCAAATTCTAAAACTTTCTGTGAAGCACCTGAATGGTTAATAAACTTCTTGAATGTGGTTTTGAGCACCTAGAGAGGTGCAGTTTTTAGAATAGTGTCACTTTGGGGTATTTTCTCTCATATAGACCCCTCAAAGTGACTTCAAATATAATGTGGTCCCTAAAAAAATGGTTTTGTAAATTTTGTTGGAAAAACTTTTAACTAGTGTTGAGCATTCCGATACCGCAAGTATCGGGTATCGGCCGATACTTGCGGGTATCGGAATTCCGATACCGAGATCCGATACTTTTGTGGTATCGGGTATCGGTATCGAAACAACATTAATGTGTAAAAGAGAGAATTCAAATAAAAAATATTGCTATACTCACCTCTCCGACGCAGCCTGCACCTTACCGAGGGAACCGGCAGCGTTCTTTGCTTAAAATGCGCGCTTTTCCTTCCTTCCGTGACGTCACGGCTTCTGATTGGTCGCGTCGCCCATGTGACCGCGACGCGACCAATCACAACGCCGGAACGTAATTTTAAAATCCTGAAGGACCTGAAATTACGTCACGGCTTGCTGTGATTGGTTGCGTCGCGGCCACATGGGCGACGCGACCAATCACAAGCCGGGACGTCACGGGAGGCTGGACACGCGCGCATTTTAAAATGCACGCGTCTCCTGCCTCCCGTGACGTCACGGCTTGTGATTGGTCGCATCGCCCATGTGACCGCGACGCGACCAATCACAACGCCGGAACGTAATTTTAAAATACTGAAGGACCTAAAATTACGTCACGGCTTGCTGTGATTGGTTGCGTCGCGGCCACATGGGCGGCACGCGACCAATCAGAAGCCGTGACGTCACGGAAGGAAGGAAAAGCGCGCATTTTAAGCAAAGAACGCTGCCGGTTCCCTCGGTAAGGTGCAGGCTGCGTCGGAGAGGTGAGTATAGCAATATTTTTTATTTTAATTCTTTATTTTACACATTAATATGGATCCCAGGGCCTGAAGGAGAGTTTCCTCTCCTTCAGACCCTGGGAACCATCAGGGATACCGTCCGATACTTGAGTCCCATTGACTTGTATTGGTATCGGGTATCGGTATCGGATTAGATCCGATACTTTGCCGGTATCGGCCGATACTTTCCGATACCGATACTTTCAAGTATCGGACGGTATCGCTCAACACTACTTTTAACCCTTATAACTTTCTAACAAAAACAAAAATTGTTAAAAAAATTGTACTGATGTAAAGTAGACATGTGGGAAATGTTATTTATTAAGGGGATAAAATTAAAAAAGTTTGAAAATTGCTACATTTTCGCCAAATTTGTTTGTCTGCTTATTATTTGCTGGTTAGTAAATATAAGGAGGACCCCACCGTTTAAATTCTTTAAATAATTTAACCCCTTAATGACTGCCAATACGCCTTTTAACGGCGGCAGTTAAGGGTACTTATTCCTCGGCGCTGAGAAATAAGTGTATAGCGCCGCCCTGCTTCGGAATTTCTCCGGGGTCTTGGCTACCGGGGGTAGCGGAGACCCCAGAGAACATGATTCAGGTCGGTTTTTACCGATCCCAGTGTTGTGATTGCCATTAAAGGAAAAAAGGCAACCGCAAAAAAATAAAAAGTCAGATTTCTCATTTACTTTCTCTCTCCTCTGATGTGATCGCACATCAGAGGAGAGAGAAATGGGGTCCCCCGATCCCTCCAGGGTCCCTGTATCCTCCATCATCCCCCCGTGATGTCCCCCCGGCCGGCGGCATCTTCTTGCGGGAAGAAAATGGCGGGCGCATGCGCAGTGCGCCCGCCGAGATATGCCGGTCGGCACCCGGCAACAATAGGAAATTTTTCCTACAGGCTCATTTTGATCACTGTGGTAGACCCTGTCAGTGATCAAAATAAAAAAAAATAGAAAATCAAACCCTCCCTTTATCACACCCTTAGGCTAGGTTCACATTGCGTTAGGGCAATCTGTTTAGCGCTAGCGGATTGCGCTAACGCAATGTTTATTTAGGGGCCGCGTTAGGGGTCGCGTTAACGTCCCCGCTCTCGCAGATCCCCGATCTGCGAGAGCGGGGAACGGACCTCGGGCGCGCCGCGGACGCTGCAAGCAGCGTCCGAGGCACGCCGCAAAAGAACGGCACATCGCTAGCGCGAGCCGAAAAAGGCACGCGCTAGTGATGCGCTACAGGGAAACTTCACATTGCTGTCAATGGGTGCGCTAACGGACCCGTTGCACGGCGTTAATTGCGACATTTTCGCCGTGCAACGCTGTCCGTTAGCGTGCACACATTAACGCAATGTGAACCTAGCCTTAGTTAGGTAAAAATAATAAAATAAAAAAAAATGTATTTATTTCCATTTTTCCATTAGGGTTAGGATTGGGCTAAAGTTAGGGTTGGGCTAAAGCTAGGGTTGTGGTTGGGATTACGGTTAGGGTTGGGATTAGGGGTGTGTTATGGTTAGGTTTGTGTTTAGGGTTATGGTTAGGGTTGGGATTAGAGTTAGGGGTGTGTTGGGGTTAGGGTTGGCATTAGGGTTAGGGGTATGTTGGGGTTAGGACTGGAGTTAGAATCAGGGGGGGGTTCCACTGTTTAGGTACATCAGGGGGTCCCCAAACGTGACATGGCCCCACCATTGATTCCAGACAATTTTGCGTTCAAAAAGTCAAAACGGTGCTCCCTCCTTCTGAGCCCTGCCATGTGCCCAAACAGTGGCTTTCCCTTACATACGGGGTATTGGCGTACTCAGGAGAAATTGCACAACAAATGTTGTGGTCCATTTTCTCCTGATACCCTTGTGAAAATAAAAAAAATTTGGTTCAAAAGTACATTTTTTGTGAATAAAGTAAAATGTAAATTTTTCCTTCCACATTGCTTTAGTTCTCGTGAAGCACCTGGAGGGTTAATAAACTTCTTGAATGTGGTTTTGCGCACCTTGAGAGATGCAGTTTTTATAATGGTGTCACTTTTGGGTATTTTCTGTTATATTGACCCCCCAAACTCACTTCAAATGTGAGGTGGTCTCTAAAAAAAGAAAAAAAATGGTTTTGTAAATTTTGTTGGAAAAATGAGAAATAACTGGTCAACTTTTAACCCTTATAACATCCTAACAAAAAAAAAAAATTATGTTTCCAAAATTGAGCTGACAGGACATTGACATGTGGGAAATGTTATTTATGAACTATTTTGTGTGACATCACTCTCTGATTTAAGGGTACAAAAATTAATTTTTTCTTCAAATTTTTCATAAATAAAATATCGAAGAAATTTTACCACTAACATGAAGTACAATATGTTACAAAAAAATAAAAATAAACAATTCTCAGAATCAGTCGGTTACATTGAAGCGTTCTACAGCTTTAACTTCATAAAGTGACAGTGGTCAGAATTGTAAAAATTGGCTTGGTCATTAAGTACCAAATTGGCTGTCACTAAGGGGTTAAAACATGGCCATTTGAGCCAAGCTAAAGCAGACAGCTGGGGACTGGTATTCTCAGGCTGGGAAGGCCCATGGGTATTTGGCCCTCCCCAGCCACCCCAAAAATGGCGCATCCAACCCTCTTTTACCCATTTATTGATGTAAAAATAAAAAATCTAAGTTATACTCAGCTGTCTGCAGATAATAATGCTGATGTCCCACGACAATCCACAACCCTGCTACATCAGGCTGCATTGCTGAGTAGTGGTGACCAATGTTACTGTTCAGTCTGGCAACAAACTCACAGTGAGCGGAGCGTGAAAACACTGCTGCATGTGCCAACGCACCAGGGCAAGTGGGGAGAGCCAAGGCTAATCCCTAGAATCTAAATCGATGCACCATTTCTGAGGTGGCGGAGAGCTGATGTTTTTAGTCTGGGAACCAATATCTATGGCCCCTTCCCGGCCTATTAATAACAAAGGCTACACAGACTGCTGTGAGCTGATATTAATAGCCTGGGAAGCTTCTTGTTTATTGCCCCCTTCCCAGAATAATAACACCAACTCCCAGTTGTCTGCTTTCCCTCAGCTGGATAGTAAAAATAAGGAGGACCCCATGCCAATTTTTTTTAATTATTTAAAAAAAAGAAATACATGTAAAGTACACACACTGCACTTATATATCCCTCGGACATCTTTATTACTATGAACAGGCGCCAACTGATGAGTACTACTCTAATCAGCGTCACCTGCTCTCGCTGCTATCAGCGACACCAGGTAAACACTGATGAGAGTACTAGTACTCATCAGCCGACGCCTAATTGGCAGTAACCTTTTCAACGCCAGTCACAGTTGCTGGGTCACATGTTGTCAACTGTGTGACAGCGTGGGAACGCTGTGACTGGTGGTAACGTGTAAGGTTACCGCCAGTCAGAGCCTGTTTCCCACACTGTCAAACAGATGACAGTGTGCGAACCGCCGTATGTTCGGCCTCCCATTCATTTGAATGGAGTCTGGGTTCGGATACCGTTCTGGTACCAGAACCGAACTTTTCTTAACAGTTCGTCCAAACCCGACAGATCCGAACATCCATGGGTCCCCCCACTTCACTAATGCTGTTCCAATATGCAAAGCAACAGTTCCCCTCCCTGTCTAGATGCACTTAGACTCGAATTGTCCATCTGGTGGTTTGGAACAGCACTCCGGTTGTGTAGGGCGATTGTGACATACTTGTTTGTATATCCATAATCAGGAAAGAAATTGTAGTGACTAAATACAGATGAGGTTTTTATCTGTGTATTTTCTGCATCTCATTCAAGTCTATGGGGAAAATCTGCAAATAAAATGCATATTTCCAGCAAGATAAATTTACATATTGAGGATTTCAAAAACACAGCGCAGGTACATTTCCACAGTACTGTATTAAAGCACAGTGGGCATGAGGTTTACATAAATCTCATCCACTGTGCTGAAACTGTAATACGCTGCGTTTTTAGGCTATAAACTCACCAAGTGTGCTTTCTAAATATCTATTTTTACACCCTAAGCAATATTGAAATTACCGTTATTATACCTTTCTCTAGCCAGCTAATCTCTAAATGTGTTTTTTTACTAGTCTGCATGCTGTAATTTTGATAAAATCCCTGCAGATATGTGTTCTAAATGCTGAGCTCTGTATCTACGCCACTGAGCAGGAGGACTACATGACAGGAGACAAATAGTCATCTAGTAACAATCTCCTGCTGATAAAACACTGATGTATTGAAAATACAGCAAGGAGACCAGTAAACGACATCGCTGGAATCAGGGTCTCTGCCTTACATCATGCTGCTCTCGGATTACATAATAAAAACCTGCTGATAGAGCTCCTTTAATATGTCCAATTTAAAAATTTAAGAATAGATTGAATTAGTAATAAATATATAAAAATCAGAACTAATGCTGCCTGTGATTTTTTAACCCCTTCACGACCTTGGATGTATCTATACGTCTAGGTTGGTAAGTACTTACCGACCTTGGACGTATGGATACGTCCTGGAGATTTTGCATGCACAGGAGCTTTGTGCGTGCGATCGCCACCAGTTGTTCAGCTGACGTGACAGCTAACACCCGGCACTCACTGCTAGGAGCCGTGCTTGCAAAAAACAAGCCCTCACATGACTCTTAACAGAAATATGGAAAAATTAAAGCTCTCAAAATGTGGTGATGCAAAAACTTTATTTTGCAATAAAAAGCATTTTTTATAGTGTGTGACAGCAGCCAAACATAAAAACCTATATAAGTTTGGTATCGCTTTAATAGCACCAACATGAAGAATAAAGTCATCTACTCACTTATACCGCACAAGGAACGGCGTAAAAAATTAATTAACACCAATTCTTCACCTGCTATTGATGTCATTTCTGCCTCGACGCATATTTATCCTGCACTTTACACTAAGTGCTTAACACCGGGGTATCTATGTATATCTGAAATACGTGATTGAGACAGAACTGCCGGCGGAAGATTCTCTATAATGAGGCAAATGGAGGAACTGTGGATGTCATCTGGCATATGATCTGGCGGTGTCCGTCTTTATTCAGCGTTCATAAAAGCATGGTCTGTCATAGTTTTGCGCACCTCTGAAAAGAAGGACACTGCTGAATGGAGGTTTTAATACTACATCAATAAAGCTGAAGATTTATCCACTGGGCTGGATCTCTCTCTCTACTTACTTGGAAAGGCCCAGCCATGTCTTCCCTACACTTAGTGTAGTACGTATTTCTCTCCTACTTCATATATACTATTGCTATTGTCTCCGGCAGCAACGTCTGTTCCGTGCTACATACAAAAATACGGAAAGATGGCTTCTTTTCTCTTTTGTACATGTGCCTCTCCAGTTTCCCGCTCTTTCTCCATCAGAGCCTATAGTTTGTGTAAGGAGCCAATGTTCTCTTTGCAACTTTTCACAAGAAAATCCAGTACGATTTTTCTTAGAACATTTTATTGGGGTCTGCCTTGTCAATATAAAGTACATTCATCAAAATTAAAAAAAAATTGTTTCTTTATATAAAATGAATAGTTATAAATATTGAAAATGTTCCATTAGTTATTGGAGTGTTACAATTATTTCTCATTTCAGCTTAAAAATTAAAGCTTCATAAAAAGGTAATCATACAGTAAGTACTTCATTAACAAATTGCAAAAACTATTGAGGGCTAATCTCTACGACATTATAGAAAGGTAATTAGTATTTCAATATTCAGGTTTGAATTAATGGTCATTGCTCTCAACGATTATTGAGACAGATGTTCGTATGGTCTTTAAATATGCAGCCAATCATAGATTGGAACGGGTCAGCCAAGGAAATTCCTGACAAGGGAATAATAAAAAACAAAAATTAGAAGGGTTAATATAAAATGTTGCCTATTTTACCAAACCTAAAAGCAAGTACACAGTCATCATGAGCCACCCATACAAGAATACCACATTCTTATGTTTGGAAATGCAGTCTGTTTTTACTGCATACATTATTTAATGCAAATAAATCCTAAAATGTTTTTCTAGGTTCCACTCACAATGGCATAACACGGCCGAGTGCTATCCAATGTTTTATCAGATAGCACTTGGCCCAATGCTCAGGAAAAAAAAAAAAAGTATATGACCAATTTCATCCAGCAAACAGGACATTTTTACTTTGATCTCTTTCTCTGTCAGACCAGTTTCACACACCCTTGACACATGGAATATGGGAATATCTGGCCTGACTGCTGGGTCTTTTGACTGGACCTAACTACCTCATATATGACTTGGTCATGTCAGGAGACCAGGCGGTCCACCTACATAAACACATAAGGCTTCTTTCACACTAGCGTCGGGCTCGGTCCGTCGCAGTGCGTCGGGCCGAGGTCACCGACGCTAGCGTTGTCTCCGCCGCACAACGGGTGCAGCGGATGCCTTTTTCCAGCGCATCCGCTGCCCCATTGTGAGGTGCCGGGAAGTGCGGGGAGGTGGGGGCAGAGTTCCGGCCGCGCATGCGCGGTCGGAAAAAGCAGACCGTCGGGAGCAAAAAACGTTACATGTAACGTTTTTTGGTCCCGACGGTCCGCCACAACACGACGCAACCGTCGCGACGTGTGGCAATGCGTCGCTAATGTTAGTCAATGCTGAAAAAACGCATCCTGCAAGAACTTTTGCAGGATGCGTTTTTTTCGGCAAAACGACGCATTTGCGACGTATTGCAGTTAACGCTAGTGTGAAAGTAGCCTAAGATGTGAAACCGTCATAACACTCATTTGTAGAAGTCATTATGACACATTTAACCTAAACTAAAAGGCTGATTAAAAGACCTGATAAAAGAGGACTTTAAGTTACCTGCTCCTTCCGGTCAGACTGCGGATCTATCATGACGTTGATTAGAGATGGGACATTTTTATCAGCAAAGCTAGAAGTTAGCGCTTTCTGCAGTTCTTCAGGAGTATTCACAAAATATCCTTTCCCACCAAAGGCCATCATTACCTGCTCATAGCGAGCGTTCGGCTTCAGAGAAACGGGAGGTGCGCTGAAGAACATTGGAGAGTAAAATTACAAATGATGAATCATCTCCCACTATTAAACAACAAATCCTTTATTACAGGGCTCAATAGTAAATGTGAATATATGAAACGTTATGTGATATCTTATCTCCTTTTTCCTTTCTCCCCTTTGCCTGAACTCCAGCATTCACTCTGAAAAACAGCTCAGTCTCACTCAATGCAGACTGCTAGCACAGTGAGGTGTCAGGTTACTCTCCACAAAGGTAGTGAGGGTTGGGAGGAGAGTGACAAACCATTCTGAAGAAGGGATACCCAGAAAGATTGCGCTCAGCTTTCTAACTGGTCTTTTACGTCACTCCACAAGCAGGATTCAGATATACACTGCTCAGCCCTGCTATAAAATATCCTCCATGCTGCTGCTTTACTCTGCGATAACATCCCTTGGTGCTGTGATGTGTAAGGCAGAGATCACTGCAGCTGGTCATCTCTCACTAGCTCAGAGTCAATTGCAAATTAGGCAATTGCAGACTCTAGGGTGGAATACTGGTAATAATGCAGGATAGAAGTCATATAATAGTCCTTATCTATGCCGAGTAATGCAAGAGAAGAGGAGCACACTGCTGACCAGTGTAGCAACATGCAGCAGTCATTAACTATGGCAATAAGGACCTATAGTGTTCAGAGTAACTTGAATTTAGACCAAAATGTACAATATAAACTGCTCTGATACAATACATTATCCTACTTTGTCCATTTTATGATTAAAAAAATTGCCCACACTTTCACTTTAAAAAGGAGTCTGCCTGTAATATCAACCCTCCTAAACCATCTATATGGGTATGTAGCTCATAGGCAGCTGAATAAAATTAGATCGGATCACAGATATCAAGGTCACTTATTCCAGAGACATCAACGCTTTTTTATATGTAAAAGAGCTATTCGGGACTATGGACCGGACACACATGTGCATAAAAAGAAGCTCAATGAAAGGGGAGTTACCAGTGTGAGACATGTAACTAACACAGAACAGTAGAAGAACTGAACTTTGTCTCCTTACAAACCTTTGCTGCAGCTCTCACAGCTCTGCTGTATTACAACACTGACTGCCAGGAAGATGGAAGCTGAGAGGAACCTGCAGATACATCAGTTATAGTCACACACAGCTCTGCAGTGAGAGCCATTACATATCACACGGGTTATGCCGCCTTCTATTTATAATAATCTCTGGAGGAAAATCAATAACCGGCTCAAAGCCCTGGAACAGCTCATTTAAATTCAAGAAAAACATGGATTTCTTTGGAATAAGACAACAGATCGCAGATATCAAAGTATCATGTTATTCAGCTTCCTGTGACCTGTAT
The DNA here is from genome assembly GCF_051348905.1 of Ranitomeya variabilis. Lineage (NCBI taxonomy): Eukaryota > Metazoa > Chordata > Amphibia > Anura > Dendrobatidae > Ranitomeya > Ranitomeya variabilis. Next base: position 99,589,492 of record NC_135237.1, read on the forward strand.
GCCCATATAGATGGCTTACTAGGGTTGATCCTACTGACAGATTCCCTTCAAAAGGGATTCGGTATTGGAAGATGAGATTTTGCCTAAAAGCCATTTTTCACATCTTCTAAGGATATAGTCTATGTAGATATGTACACAACTGGAATGGTGCTAGAAAAACACTTAAGTCTGTTTACATTGCATGCAAAAATTGAAAACATTTGTATTGTTGGACAAAGTGTATAATTGTACGAAAGCATAACAAAAAAGAAGAGGAGAACACACATTAAAGCTGATGGCGCATGATCATATTACTTACACAGAAGTTGGATCCCCAGCCTGCAGCATGCTGGCCCAAGATGCTTCATCAAACCCATTATAAATGCCATTGTTGTTTACCACAATTATTACAATAGGAAGGTTATATCTAAAAGTGAAAAAAAATACAAGACTTGTTATAAGGTAGTGATGGATAAAGTAAATAAATCTTATATCACCGGACACCAGGCAACATCTCTTCTGTGAGTCCTAACTAAATTGACAAGTAGCTTACAGCTTCATAAGAGCAAATAGTTACTGCGTACTTCGTTAGCAAAAAGATTCTAAGTCAAAAGGTTAAGATAAATGCCTATGAGGCAGGGTTGTCATCTCCATATAAGATACATCACATAGCAAACCAGAAATGCAATATTCCCTGCCACAACAATAATAGATCGGGTATCAGCATCATCCACAGATATATCCGTACTCAGGAGACATGTCAGCATCTGTGGGTTCAAGCACCAGAATTTTTGGCCTTCAGAAACCACAGAAATGTAATATCAACCCGAACTACATATATAGCATAGTCGGGTCTGGGGTGTCTAGAATGGTGAAAGTAGGCTCAGAATTATGGCAGCCATATTAATCTCCCAGGAGGTTCCTGTGGGAAAATAAAGCCACATTTCTAGTTTCTCTCATGTTCTTTGCATATAATGAACCCATCTTCCTTTCACCTGACTAGGAGGAGGAATGAGAGGTGGTAAGAGCCTATACAATATCTTACCCAGAGACCCACTGTCAGATCCAGGAGGACCAACGTAAATTGTAAATTAGTCCCAATTTCTGCGCCGATGAAATAAGCTCTCACATAGCCCCATCAACTAAAAATTGAAAATTTTAACGATGTTGGAAAATGGCAACACGTGAATTTGATTTTTTTTTTTTTTTTTTTTTATACACAAGCTTCCAAATTCTTTTCTACAACTTAAAAAAAAAATAAAAAAAAAATGCATGTTTGGCTTCTGCGTAATTATACCGACCTGGAGAACCATACTGCCAGATCAGTTTTACAGAATAGTCAACATGGTAAATTAAAAAAAATAAATAATTGCACTTTTTTTTTTTCTTCTCGTTATTTCGGAACATTTAGTTTTTCTTCTGCTTTCCAGTACATCATCATATCATAAAATGAATGGCATCATTCAAAACTACAACTAGACCCACAAAAAAAAGAAGAAAAAAAAAAAAGTTTACCAAGACATGGCTATGTGGACGGAACACTAGGAAAAAAAAAAAAAAAGTTTTAGCTCTTGGAAAAAGGGAAGGATAAACAGAAAAACACACCATCAGGAAGAGGTTAAGGCATTGTACCTTATTTATAGATAAATTAAAAGTGTTATAAATTTGTTCCTTGCTACCCTAAATGTACCCATAACCTTGTAAAGGGAACGTATAGCCTGGTTGTGTTACCCTGTGTACCTGAGTGTAAAAATTGAGTCTATCAGGTGCTTGGGAAAGTGGAATAGTGTTTATTCTAGTGTGTTACACAGAGAAGGCGTCTCACTGACCTAACAAATTGGCCAGTGAAAAGTGTGGACTGGCTGTACGATGCGCTTGGGTCAGTCAGCCTGTCGAGTCACACATGAGTAATGTGTACAGCGAGTGGGACGTGTTTGTGACAACCATATACAGGTCCTTCTCAAAAAATTAGCATATAGTGTTAAATTTCATTATTTACCATAATGTAATGATTACAATTAAACTTTCATATATTATAGATTCATTATCCACCAACTGAAATTTGTCAGGTCTTTTATTGTTTTAATACTGATGATTTTGGCATACAACTCCTGATAACCCAAAAAAAAAACTGTCTCAATAAATTAGCATATCAAGAAAAGGTTCTCTAAATGACCTATTACCCTAATCTTCTGAATCAACTAATTAACTCTAAACACATGCAAAAGATACCTGAGGCTTTTAAAAACTCCCTGCCTGGTTCATTACTCAAAACCCCCATCATGGGTAAGACTAGCGACCTGACAGATGTCAAGAAGGCCATCATTGACACCCTCAAGCAAGAGGGTAAGAAATAAATTTCTCAACAAATAGGCTGTTCCCAGAGTGCTGTATCAAGGCACCTCAATGGTAAGTCTGTTGGAAGGAAACAATGTGGCAGAAAACGCTGTACAACGAGAAGAGGTGACCGGACCCTGAGGAAGATTGTGGAGAAGGACCGATTCCAGACCTTGGGGAACCTGAGGAAGCAGTGGACTGAGTCTGGTGTGGAAACATCCAGAGCCACCGTGCACAGGCGTGTGCAGGAAATGGGCTACAGGTGCCGCATTCCCCAGGTAAAGCCACTTTTGAACCATAAACAGCGGCAGAAGCGCCTGACCTGGGCTACAGAGAAGCAGCACTGGACTGTTGCTAAGTGGTCCCAAGTACTTTTTTCTGATGAAAGCAAATTTTGCATGTCATTCGGAAATCAAGGTGCCAGAGTCTGGAGGAAGACTGGGGAGAAGGAAATGCCAAAATGCCTGAAGTCCAGTGTCAAGTACCCACAGTCAGTGATGGTGTGGGGTGCCATGTCAGCTGCTGGTGTTGGTCCACTGTGTTTCATCAAGGGCAGGGTCAATGCAGCTAGCTATCAGGAGATTTTGGAGCACTTCATGCTTCCATCGGCTGAAATGCTTTATGGAGATGAAGATTTCATTTTCCAGCACGACCTGGCACCTGCTCACAGTGCCAAAACCACTGGTAAATGGTTTACTGACCATGGTATTACTGTGCTCAATTGGCCTGCCAACTCTCCTGACCTGAACCCCATAGAGAATCTGTGGGATATTGTGAAGAGAAAGTTGAGAGACGCAAGACCCAACACTCTGGATGAGCTTAAGGCCGCTATTGAAGCATCCTGGGCCTCCATAACATCTCAGCAGTGTCACAGGCTGATTGCCTCCATGCCACGCCGCATTGAAGCAGTCATTTCTGCCAAAGGATTCCCGACCAAGTATTGAGTGCATAACTGAACATTATTATTTGATGGTTTTTTTGTTTGGTATTAAAAAACACTTTTATTTGATTGGTCGGGTGAAATATGCTAATTTATTGAGACAGGTTTTTTGGGTTATCAGGAGTTGTATAACAAAATCATCAGTATTAAAACAATAAAAGACCTGACAAATTTCAGTTGGTGGATAATGAATCTATAATATATGAAAGTTTAATTGTAATCATTACATTATGGTAAATAATGAAATTTAACACTATATGCTAATTTTTTGAGAAGGACCTGTATTCATCATTTTATACTTTCCCCTCATAAAAAGGTGTACATACCATAGAGGACACAGGTAGACAAAAAAATGAAGTTTACAATTAGGGTACGTTCATACGTGACAGCAGATTACACTGTGGATTTTTGTGAGACAAAAGCTCTATATTTACCGCCGGTTCACCAGATAAATTGACAGACAGCTGAGGAAAAATCTTCTTTTTGTGGGTCACATCAGAACTATGTGGCCTACCTTGGAGAAAAGAATCCATTGGAACCCATGATCCATACCAGGCTGGTTACCAGATAAATGAATTGTTCTACAGGGGTTTATTCTATCACTAGAGTATTAGCTTCTATTTCACCCAGAGTCTTACCTGCAGATTGTTTCAACCTCCATACCAGAAAAGCCAAACGCACTATCCCCTTCCACACAAACAACACGCTTTCCTGGGGCCTCATCTTTAACCACCATGGCTGCAGCTATGGCAAATCCCAGGCCAACACCCATCGTGCCAAAAGTTCCGGCATCCAACCTGTTGGAGACAGGATGAAAACATGTCTGAAGTATAATGTTCTTCTAGCACCCTCCAACCACTACCCCACCCCAATAGGGTGCACAGAAGAGGATATACCTAAAAAGGTGGACGTTCACTTGCTGCGACTTACCTATGCCTTGGATGAATATTCTGAAGCACAGTGCGGCCGATATCCATTGTATTTGCCCCCTCACTCACAATGACACAGTCATCAGGCAAAGCTTCTTTCACATAGCGAAACACAGTATAATAGTTCATTGGTACAGACTCTCCAGAAGCCAATTCCTTAAATAAAAATATGGAAACACAAAAATTACATTAAAGGTTCACAAAGAACTTTTCACTTCTTCTCATCTACTAACATGATGTGTTAACCAATAATATAGCCTTTACGTACAAGAAATAGTCACTACGTAAAATCATTCAGTTAAATACGTATACAGTGGATTATGAAAGTTTTTACCCCCTTGGCATTTTTCGTGTTTTGCAGCTTTACAAACTGGAATTTCATAGTTTTTTTTTTTTGAGGATTTGCATCAGTTCATGTAAAGTACATGTCTACAACATAACATGTGGTTTTATTTTTATTGTGAAGCAAACAAATAGGACACTTCAGTGTACATAACTATTCACACCCATAAAGTCAGTACTTTGTAGAGCCTCTTTTAGGAACATTTACAGCTGAAAGTCTTTTTTTGGATAAGTCTCTATGAGCTTTCCACTGCGAGTTTTGCCCATTTCTCAAAGCAAAATTGCTCATTCAAGTTAAATTGTTTCCTTTGATGAACAGCAATTTTCAAGTCTTACTACAAATTCTCAATTGCATTAAGGTCTGGGCTTTGACTAGGCCACTCCAAAACATTTACGCGTTTCCCCTTAAACCACTCGAGTGTTGATTTAGCAGTATACTTTGGGTCATAGTCTTGATGGAAGGTGAACCTCTGTCCTAGTCTCAAATCACTGATAGACAAACAGTTTTCGCTCAAGAATATCCCTTTATTTTGTGCCATCCATCTTTCCATTGACTCAGACCATTTTCCCTGCCCCTGCTGTCGAAAAACATGCCCATAGCAGGATACTGCCACCACCATGTTTCACTGTGGAGATGGTGTTCTTGGGGTGAAGGGATGTATTGGTTTGGCGCCAGACATAGTGTTTACCTTGGTGGCCAAAAGGTTCAATTTTGGTCTCATCTGAACCCAGCACCTTCCTCCATACATTTTGGTCTCACATGTCTTTTGGCAAACTCAAAACAAACCTTACAACTTTTGTAAGTAAAGGCTTTTTTCTGTCCACTCTTCCACAAAGGCTACATCTATGGAGTATATGGCTTATTGTGGTCATATGGATAGATCTCCAGTCTCTGCTTGGGAACTCTGCAGCTCCTTCAGAGTTACTTTTAGTCTCTGTGCTGCCTCTCTGATTAATGTCCTCCTTGCCTGGGCTGAGAGTTTTTGTGGGTGGTAGCCTCTTGGCAGATTTGTTGTAGTAGTTCTTTCCATTTGTTGATAATGGATTTGATAGTGCTCAGGGGATCATCACATATTGGGATATTAGATTGCACACAGATGGAATTACATTCACTAAGCATGTGACTTGTGTAGATAACTGCTTGCACCATATATTTTTAAAAGCTTCATAGCAAAAGGCATGAATACAAAATCACATGCCAATTTTTAGTTATTTGAGTCCATAAATTTATGCCTATATTTCTCACTTCACTAACTTAGACTATTTAGTGCTGAAGCATCACACAGAAATCAGATTACAAAAATATTTAAACACAGGTTGTAATGTGATAAAATGAGTAAAAAGCTAAGGGGGTGAATACTTTCGCACGCCACTGTATATTGATGCACAATAAACAAGGGACGTCAGGTGAGAGTTGATGATGCATTGTTTTGATTAAAGGGAAAATTGACCTCTTGTAAGTAATGGCCTATCACTAAGGATATTTTTCCCACTATGAATGGTTTGGGGGGTTCAACCATTGAGCCCCCTATCTATCCGGATAATAAAAGGGCAGATTTGGTTTCCCTTTCACCAGTTTTTGCCTGCACAGAAGCACCCCATCCTCTCACTGTAGCTCGGCTCCACTCACTTGAGACAGCAGGAAAGGAAGATCAGGAGTATGGCTAAAAAAAAAAACTAACTAAAAATTAATGCTAATAAACAGCCAATGAATGGTCTTCTGTTCATGAGGACTGAGCAACCCCGACGTCTTTCCCGTTACTTCATTTATTGATTTTCACCTTTGACTTTTTCAGATTTGCGTTCATCTTCTTTCTCAGGCTATTCCACCATTCAGTGTTGGTCGGATACTTCCAGGACAGGTTCTGCACCCGCTCAAGGAGCTTTTGGAATAATGCAAAGTTGTTAGTTTAAGAAAAAACAAGAGCCTTTTATGCAAGGTAAGAAAAATAAGCAAAGAACATATTCTATGCAATATATGGGGAAGCAAAAATCCCTTTACTTTGTGTCCTGCAGACTTGGCTACAACAACGTGACCATTGTGCAATCATGGGCTGATAGAGAATGAAGATTTGAGATACAAGAAATCTGGGGGCATGGACTATCAGTGAAGGCAGGATGTGCTGCAAAAAGAGAATACTCATGTTGTATGTAGCTAAGAAAGCCTTCATTACCGTCTACAGATGGAAAGGAAAACCTAAACAAAAGTGTAAAATGTAAGGCACCAGTTTATTGTGTTTGCGCACGTCCAGAACCCATAGCTAGAGGATACCTGGCCTATTGTCTAAGTCAGACCTGGGCAAACTGTGGCCCACGGGCCACATCCGGCCTTCTGGCTGTTCCAGTCCGGCCCGTGGACAAAGAAAGCCAGCCAAAGGGCTGAAACAGTGGCCCACGCCATGCCCTACCCCTGCCCACCATCCATCCTCCGGAGATATATATACTCAATACTATATATAGGGGCTATGTGGGGGTTTATACGGGAGGCTATATGGGGGCTCAATACTGTATATATGAGGCCATGTTAAGGCTCATACGGTATATAGGGCTATTTATGCATATTTAATTCTGCTCAATATTAAAGTGATACAATTATTATAAATAATTATGTTAATATTAATACAATCCAGCCTATTGGTCTCATGTGGCCTCTTGGGAAAATTAGTTGCCCACCCCTGGTCTAAACGATACTTGCATTTGCAAGTGAAATGAGAGCTGTGTCACAGAAACACATGTCCCTTTGCCTGCTAAGCATCAGCTGGGTTGGAGCATATGTAAAGCCGGTAAGTGAACTCAGAAATCCAGCTTGTAATCATGTAAGTCAGTACATGAAGCAGCTCTGCTTCTCTCTCAATCATATGTTAATTCTCTGAGGCTGCAAATGTTGCCTAATATATATTTTCACTTTAGAAAAAAAAAAAAAAACACACACAAGTCTATGCATAAATGCAGCACAAAGCAAATACATTGTATATTTAAGCAGATGGGATGAAGCTTTAGTTGTAAAATATTATACTTCAAATTGCAAAGTTTCCACTCTTAAAATATCTCATAAAAGTTTGCAGTGTGACCTGTGGGTGCTGGGATAAGTGACAATTTAAAAGGACGATGTCTTATCAATTACCTGCTGAGTCACTGCATCAACATCTCCCAGGAGACTCGCAACAGGCTTAACATTATTGCCGAGCTCTTCTGCGCAAATGTCAACCTGTCAGATACAGAAAGAATAATGCTTCTTAAAGCAACTACACGCACACAAGTTATAGACGCGTCATTTGTAAATGGAAAAAAAGAAAAAAAAAGGTCTGCAATCTAATAGAAAATACCTGGAAAAAGCAAAATAAATAATTGCCTTTTGTGATACATTAACAACTTGAGGGGTAAAGATGAAGCAAAAGATGAATGGCATCTACTCGGTAATTTTCTATTTAATGGGGACCTGTTACATCATTTCAAGTGTCTAAACGGTCACTTGCACACAGTGTGTAGCCGACCGTGTTTGAGCAGCTTCGAGAGGGTGAGTAGCGCATGCTCTGCGACACGTAGCTCTTCCCGCTCTACACTGTGCATGCACTGCGACACGTGGCTCCCCGCTCTACACTGCGCAAGCGTGGCTGGCTCCACGGTACACACTGCGCAAGCGTGGCTGGCTCCACGGTACACACTGCGCAAGCGCGGCTGGCTCCACGGTACACACTGCGCAAGCGCGGCTGGCTCCACGCTCTACACTGCGCAAGCGCGGCTGGCTCCACGGTACACACTGCACAAGCGCGGCTGGCTCCACGGTACACACTGCACAAGCGCGGCTGGCTCCACGGTACACACTGCACAAGCGCGGCTGGCTCCACGGTACACACTGCACAAGCGCGGCTGGCTCCACGGTACACACTGCACAAGCGCAGCTGGCTCCACGGTACACACTGCACAAGCGCGGCTGGCTCCACGGTACACACTGCACAAGCGCGGCTGGCTCCACAGTACACACTGCGCAAGCGCGGCTGGCTCCACGGTACACACTGCACAAGCGCGGCTGGCTCCACGCTCTACACTGTGCAAGCGCGGCTGGCTCCACGGTACACACTGCACAAGCGTGGGATTCCAGTGACGCCGGCCCAATCAGGGAAATCAAATTGAGTGGGCGGCAACACCCATGACTGAACAGAAAATTAAGTACACCCCTATGACTAAATGAGCAGATACGATCTAACTACATAAAATGCTTTTTGGACATCATTACCGTGCCGTTTTTAATGAAAAAAACGTATTAGGGATGCACATTGCATCACCAACAGGGGACTGTTTAGATCAGGGGTCCCCACGGACCAGGACCGGGCCGTTGGGTTCTTTTACTGGTCCGAGGCGCTGCCGCAGTCCAGCACTAGACGCTGGCAGTGTGCTCTGCCCTGCGGCGGCTCAGAGCACACTGCAGGTGCATGCCCTGGTTGTTCATTATCACCAGGGCAGGTGGCACGTAAGCACGCAGCATTCATCATATCTGAACAATGCGAAGCACATGTCGCTGCAGGCGAGAACGCACTGACGCTGTTATGTGTCAGCGCTGTCTGTGGGCAGGAAGCGTGCACTCTGCTTTCCCTCCCGTGGCCATAGTAACGCCACAGCCGCAGCCCGTCTGGAGCAGCAGGAAATGAAGAGAGGCGAGTATTTTTTGCCATCATTATATATTTGTGGGGCCATCTTTTTTATATGGGGGATTATATGTGTGGGGCCATCATTATATATGGGGGATTATATGTGTGGGGTCATTATGCTATATATGGGGGTTTACAGGTGGAACCATCATACTGTATGTCATAATTAAATGATAACGATGCGCTAACTAAACTACAACTCTGTCCATAACCCCGCCCCCATATGACCAATGCCCTGCCCCTGTCCCACCTCCACCCCGCCCTGCCATGGAAGAATGGTCTTGCTTGAAGACGGTCCCTGGTGCAAAAAAGGTTGGGGACCACTGGTTTAGATGCTTGAAATGACGAGACAGGTTCCCTTTAAACTTACTGAATATCAGCTAATGAAAATTAGGCATTGCCTTTGAATTGTGTATTCAACCGAAAACCCTTAACTTATTGTTTTGTTGCACAACCTTTTGAGTAAATCACTGCAAACAAACAAATTTCTGTATACATCAATGAGACTTCTGCCCCTGTCCACAGGTGTGTTGGCCCACTCCTCCTAAGCAAACTGCTTAAGCTCTCAGGTGTAAAGGCAGTGTCTCCAAACAGCATGCTTCAGCTCCTTCCACAGACTTTAAATAGGATTTAGATTAGGTCTTATAGAACCACTTCAGAATAGTTCCAATGCTTTGATCTTAGTCATTCTTTGATGTTTTCAGCTATACGTTTTGGGTCATTATTCTATTGCAAAACCCATAACCTGCACCTCAGATCAAGCTTCCTGAAACCAGGCAGAGTATTTAGCTCCAGAATGCCTTGACAATCTTGAGATTTCATTGTACCCTGCACAGATTCAAGACACCCTGTGCCAGATACAGCAAAGCAGCCCTACCACATAACCGAACCTCCTCCATGTTTCACAGTAGGTATAATGTTCTTTTCCTTGCACGCTTCATTTTTTCAATCTGTGAACATAGAGCTGATGTGACTTGTCAAAATGCTCAAGTCTTGTCTCATCTGTACAAAGGACATTCTTCCAGAATAACTGTGGCTTTCAAATTTGGAAAATTCCAAATTTCACTTTAGGATTTGTTTTCACTAGTGGTTTCCACCTCGGTCATCTTCAATTTTTCCAGAAAATCATGGAAAACATGAAAATTCAGCTAAACTCAAAGTAGTTATGTTAAGTTAATTTCATTAGGGAAGTGGTAGCTGGAAAGGGAATTTATGCAAGTCCCATGTCTAAGAACAGAGCATTGCCTGCAAGACCTCATACTCATCTGGCACCTTAAAGTACAAGATAATATGAGATAGTTTATATAAAAAGCAACAAGCTTATTCCTGACCTGAATAATCTTTACATCTGGTTGAAATCGTGGTGGAAGACCAAAGTGCAAAATCCAGTTCAGTCTGGCACCCAATAGCAGAATAACATCAGCATTTTGCAGCGCACTGGTGAGAACAGCAGTAATAAAAGAAGAAAAAGAAGAGAAACGGTAATTGAAGTGTTATGTAGATAAATGTAAGGTCATGCACTGGGGCTGAGGCAACAAAATGCACAATTATGTATTAAATAGTAAAAGAGTGAGTAAAACGGTCACTGAAAAAGACTTGGGTGTATGGGTGGATACAGCTTCAGTGGCCAGTGCCAGGCAGCTGCTGCCAAGGCAAATAAAATCATTGCAAGCATTAAAAGACATAGATGCTTGTGAGAAGAACCTTTATACAAGCCATCAAAGATGCTGAAGATCTAATAAAACATGGCAGGAGGAAAAAAATAAAAAAATAAATAAAACAAATCAATATTGAATACTAGAGACTGTTTTTGGGAATAGAAATTGTGAAGTACGTTGTAGTGTGTTCACTTTGTATGGATGTGCAGCTACTAGGCACAACACTGTTGAAATAGTGTCATGATTAAAGGGGATGTCAAGATCAGATTGATGGGGGTGTAGGGAAGCCCCTCACTGATCAGCTGTTCCCGATGCAGATGGAGGCCGCTGGATTTGATAGTTGCAGAGCTGCACAGCAGTTTCATCAACTGTATAGTGAACACCAGCAGCGGCCTTTATAGTTTACGGAGCAGAGGAGCTCAACAACTGATCACATCCGGCCACCACTGACGCCGAGAATAGCCGTTTGGTGTGGGTGCAAGGTGTCACATCCCTACCGATCTGCTCATTTGGTCATGTAGTTCCCTTGAAAGATAAGCCAATCTGTACCCTTATTTTTAAAATCCACAGCTCCAAACCCGGAAAATCCATATTCAAATAACATTGGTATGCTCTGGTAATAATTAATTAGAGCCCTTCCCATACCTCAACCTCCTCTGTTCTATTCCTCATCTAGCACCACCTTCTACTTGACTGACAGCTCACTAGCTTGACTACACTGTCGGTAAGCTGTCAGTCAAGCAGAAGCAGGTGGCACTTGGAAAGTAATACAGATGGGAAGGCAGAGACTCAAAGTGCTCCAACCATGCTCAGAGCACTTCAGCCTTATTGGCACATGGATTAAAACATACATTTTATTGCTTATCTTTCATGAGTTGCATGACAATATTAGCAGTTTTAGCCCTAGAGATGGTGATTAAAATGACAAATTCCCCTTGAGTTATTAACTATAATTTTACTTAAAAAAAATTGACATTTGTTTGTGTTTGGTAGAAACCTTTCCAACTATTCTATTGAAGATCACTTCAGACTCTGAAATTTTTTTCATGCAAATGTTCAGCCAAAAACCGTGAGTGGATTCTCTTTCCATTTCTAGTCCGGAATACAAGTGTGTGCTAGCAGTTAAAGATTATTGATCAAATAGCAATTATGTGAAGTTCTGAAAAGAGAAAAAACAAACAAACAGATACCTGGACCTTGCGGCAGCAACACAAGATGGATGATTGTCAGGTACAACCCCTTTGCCCATAGGAGTAGGCAGGAAAGGCAGGCCAGATTCATTGACAAATCGTCGAATACTAGTCTCTGCATGCGAGAACGCAGCACCTGAGAGGGAACATTCAGAAACAAAACAGACATTGGAGCACAATTACAAGTCTTTTTTTCTAACAAGGCCGCTGTTATTTAATCATGACCCGATCGTTGCTACAGAACCGCTTTATCTACTGGATTACACTTCTGTCTGTTTTGTATGTGGCCTGGATTATAGCCAGTCATGTAGTGGAATGTACAGAAAATACAGAATTTATTTTTTTTTGCATAACCCCCCGCCAAAAAAAAAAAAAAAAAAAGAAAAGCTGATGTACCTTTCCCAACTACTAGTAAAGGGTTCTTGGCACTTTTGAGCTCAGCAATAGCTTTCTGTATTTGTGATGGGTCAGCAAAGCTGATGGGGCGCGGCAAACAGCATTCTGGAAAACTAAAACCACATTTCAGTTATCAGTTACATCGCTTTAATATGTGGTGACTGCAATTAGAAATGGCACAGAAAGTTAGCACAATTACACCAGCTTTATGAGGCACGGATGGTGTTGCACTCTGACATTAAAGGGGCGTTTCCTCCATTGAGATAGCATGTCATAAATATCTTAGTGATATGTTATCAGCAATATACATACCTACAACACTTTCAGACATAAGCTCCAGTGATCTTCAGGTCATCAGAGAGTTCATGATTGCCAGAAAAGCTGGATAGGTAGTCATTTTCCAAGTACAAAAAAATCTGGGTTGTCCGTAGATAAAAATTTTTTCCCCCTTTTCTTAGGCATGATTTGTTATAAAGTAACAGAGGCATATTGAAGTGCTGGGACCGCCGGAGATGCCACGCAGGCTGCTCCGGGTTTTTGGCACCAGTTTTAAAAGCAATGACCGAGTCATCCGAATGTCACCAGACGGTAAAAGTCAGTGATTGGCTGCAGTGGTCAGGTGACTGGAAAAGTTCATCATCGAAGGTTTCTTGGATGAGGCGCCATTACAGATACAGTCAATCACAGGCTTCAGCGGTTCTGTGACAGTTGATATGTGACATTGTGAATTAATAATTGAGAATGTAACAGAATGAGTTACCACTACCACAGCTGATCATTAGCATTCTACTGTGGCCCCATTCATTAAGCCCTACTTAATCATTCAGAAATTTAACTTTTTTTTTTTTAATAACTTTATCCTTCATGAAAAGTTCTGAAGCTTTGCAAATCACTTTATTTGGGGGATGTGGGTTGAAATTGGTCTCCAATTCGGTCTCAAAAAAAAATATGAATGCAAGTGGCTTCCAAACCACAGCTTTACCCCAATCTATTCACATGTCTTTAGTTGCATGCATATAAAAACACATTAATTTAGAGTACACATGCTGGCAGTGAAAGGACCAGCTCAGCACGTGTGGCTCACCAACTCTGGGGATAACCCTCTGTAGGAGATGGTTCTGATCAGTAGCGTAGCTACCGGGGAAGGAAGGGGCAGAGGGTGCTCTGAGGGGGCCCAGCGCGCCGATACAGTTACATTCTGGTGCAGATCAGGGAGAATCGGTCTCCCTGCTCAGCCGCTATGGGGCCCCTGAGCAGGCGGCGGGGGGGGGGGGGGTGTTTGGAGCCGATGCCAGCAGTGGCCCCCCCGCCGTCTTCGAAAGATCAGCTGTACTGGCATTTAGCCGATACAGCTGATCGCATTGATGGGAGAAGGAGCGCTGCGCTCCTCCGATGACGTCACTGCCCGGTGCCCGCTGTCAGGAGATTAGCGGGATCAGCGCAGGAACCAGGAAGAAGAGAGGTGAGTATTTTTTTTTAATGGGTGCTGTTGCCTTATTACAGGGTCTGACCATAAGGGTGCTACCTCATTACAGGGTCTGCCTATAGGGGTACTGCCTTATTACAGGGTCTGACTATGGGGGGAGCTGCCTTATTACAGGGTCTGCCTATGGGGGCTGCCTTTTTACAGGGTCTGACTAAGGGAGCTGCCTTATTACAGGGTCTGACTATGGGGGCTGCCTCATTACAGGGTCTGCCTATAGGGGTGCTGCCTTATTACAGGGTCTGACTATTGAGGGTGCTGCCTTACTACAGGGTCTGCCTATGGGGGCTGCCTTTTTACAGGGTCTGACTATGAGAGTGCTGCCTTATTACAGAGTCTGCCTATGGGGGTACTGCCTTATTACAGAGTCTGCCTATATGGGGGTGCTGCCTTATTACAGTGTCTGCCTATGGGGGCTGCCGTATGCTATAGAGTCTGCCTATGGGGAGTGCATTATACTATATTGTGGACTATTTGGTGCATTATGCTACTGTATATGGAGGCTATCTAGGGGGCCATCGTACAGTGTGGGGGTAATTATACATTGTTGGATCCATCAAACAGTTTGGGGCTACTAAGGAGTCAGTATACTGTGGGTGCATTATAATCTGTATAAGAGAGCATCATGCTGTGTATAGGGGAGCTGTACAGGGGGAGACTCGGGACTTTATTAAATGTACAGTGGGCAATTATTGCTATAGGGGAACTCAGGTTACTGTAGCTATCAAAGGGGCACACAGGGCATTATTACTTTCTAGGGGCAAAATATGGGCACTTGCACCTGGCATTACTATATTGTAGAGAGTGGCTTTACAATTTAGACGGCACAGAGAACCACACAGCAGGTGCAGTAATAGTGACACATAGGGCAGCAGCAGCGGCTCAGTATTGGGGTATCAGGGGCAGTAAAAGGGTCACATAGGGCAGCAGTGGGTCAGTATTGAGGTATCAGGTGCAGTAATAGGAACACATACGGCAGCAGTGGCTCAGTATTGGGGTATCAGGTGCAGTAATAGGGTCACATACGGCAGCAGCAGCTCAGTATTGGGGTATCAGGGGCAGTAATAGGGACACATACGGCAGCAGCGGCTCAGTATTGGGGTATCAGCAGGATGAGGAGTTTGTGCAGGTCGGGAATAGATGGTGATGGGGCTGGAATATGAGTAGTTAAATGTGTCTTTGTTGTATTCTCTGTAGCAGAGTCCTGGCTGGAGGAGTTGTCATGTCGGTCTGGGCCAGATGGAAAAGACAGGAAAAGTGAACGTTTCCATCAGAAAGAACGTCAGCGGTAAGACATTATCTGTAACTGTGCAGTGATCTCTTATATGTTCTGTAGGACTAGTATCTACCACTGACCATATGGCGGTAATATCCATATTGGTCTTTATATAGAGATTATCTTCAGTAACAGCGCGGTCATCTGCTGAGGTTCTCCTCCAGTATTAGGGAGCGTCACCGAGTTGTAATCAAGGTTACCTGGTTAGGGGCCCACTCAGAAGCTTCGCCCCCCCGAACCAAAACCCTAGCTACGCCTCTGGTTCTGATAAGTACAACAATCAGGAGGAGACATTTGCTGACCAGAGTTGGGCGGATGGAGGTTCATGAATCTCTTATCTTCTGCAATCTCCAGTGTGGCTTTTTGATTAGCCAGGCTGGTGAGACGTTATCATTATGGTGTGACACAGAGCAACAACACGCCAGCCCCGCTAATCAAAGAGCCACACTGGAGATTCCAAAAGTTAAGAGACTCGGGAGTCTCCATCCAGCGACTACTAACCTGGTCGATGGACCAGAGTAAATTGATCGGCCCAACTCTAGTGCTGACTCTTTCACTGCCAGCATCAGTACTCCAAATTAATACAGGTCCTTCTCAAAAAATTAGCATATAGTGTTAAATTTCATTATTTACCATAATGTAATGATTACAATTAAACTTTCATATATTATAGATTCATTATCCACCAACTGAAATTTGTCAGGTCTTTTATTGTTTTAATACTGATGATTTTGGCATACAACTCCTGATAACCCAAAAAACCTGTCTCAATAAATTAGCATATTTCACCCGTCCAATCAAATAAAAGTGTTTTTTAATAACAAACAAAAAACCATCAAATAATAATGTTCAGTTATGCACTCAATACTTGGTCGGGAATCCTTTGGCAGAAATGACTGCTTCAATGCGGCGTGGCATGGAGGCAATCAGCCTGTGACACTGCTGAGATGTTATGGAGGCCCAGGATGCTTCAATAGCGGCCTTAAGCTCATCCAGAGTGTTGGGTCTTGCGTCTCTCAACTTTCTCTTCACAATATCCCACAGATTCTCTATGGGGTTCAGGTCAGGAGAGTTGGCAGGCCAATTGAGCACAGTAATACCATGGTCAGTAAACCATTTACCAGTGGTTTTGGCACTGTGAGCAGGTGCCAGGAAGCATGAAGTGCTCCAAAATCTCCTGATAGCTAGCTGCATTGACCCTGCCCTTGATGAAACACAGTGGACCAACACCAGCAGCTGACATGGCACCCCACACCACTGACTGTGGGTACTTGACACTGGACTTCAGGCATTTTGGCATTTCCTTCTCCCCAGTCTTCCTCCAGACTCTGGCACCTTGATTTCCGAATGACATGCAAAATTTGCTTTCATCAGAAAAAAGTACTTGGGACCACTTAGCAACAGTCCAGTGCTGCTTCTCTGTAGCCCAGGTCAGGCGCTTCTGCCGCTGTTTATGGTTCAAAAGTGGCTTTACCTGGGGAATGCGGCACCTGTAGCCCATTTCCTGCACACGCCTGTGCACGGTGGCTCTGGATGTTTCCACACCAGACTCAGTCCACTGCTTCCTCAGGTTCCCCAAGGTCTGGAATCGGTCCTTCTCCACAATCTTCCTCAGGGTCCGGTCACCTCTTCTCGTTGTACAGCGTTTTCTGCCACATTGTTTCCTTCCAACAGACTTACCATTGAGGTGCCTTGATACAGCACTCTGGGAACAGCCTATTTGTTGAGAAATTTATTTCTGGGTCTTACCCTCTTGCTTGAGGGTGTCAATGATGGCCTTCTTGACATCTGTCAGGTCGCTAGTCTTACCCATGATGGGGGTTTTGAGTAATGAACCAGGCAGGGAGTTTTTAAAAGCCTCAGGTATCTTTTGCATGTGTTTAGAGTTAATTAGTTGATTCAGAAGATTAGGGTAATAGGTCGTTTAGAGAACCTTTTCTTGATATGCTAATTTATTGAGACAGGTTTTTTGGGTTATCAGGAGTTGTAGGCCAAAATCATCAGTATTAAAACAATAAAAGACCTGACAAATTTCAGTTGGTGGATAATGAATCTATAATATATGAAAGTTTAATTGTAATCATTACATTATGGTAAATAATGAAATGTAACACTATATGCTAATTTTTTGAGAAGGACCTGTATATTCTGATCTCAATGCATCTAAAGGAAAGCAAAGATTATGGAAAATCAGGGATGAAGATAAATTCGTAATAAAATGATATGCAAAATGTCATAATTTTCTATGCTGGGTAAGTTTAAAAATAAAAGGTTACTCTTGAATGTAGTTAATAAGCATAGTTTTAGGCATTTCCATCCCCACTGGCGGGGTTACGTGACCTGAATATTTTGTGCCATCAACCTACCTCACACCACTTCTATCAATCATTTTATTCACATAGTCTCCAGGAATATCGATATAACAGGCACCAGGCCGGCCATACATGCTAGTTCTCACAGCCTGGGGAAGGGAGAAGTCAGAGATAAATATATCTACTATCTACTATTGTAGATCTCATCCACTGATCAATATTCACACGCAACGTTTAAGCTACAAAACTGCAAATCAAACAAATATTACAAAACAATTATTTATCTCAAAAAGGTCATAACTGTAATTTATTGGTGGCAGGGTGAATTTCTTAGGGCTCATACTCACCTGCGAGAAACTCGGATGAGTCTCGCATGTTAATACCCGGCACTGCACCCGGCACTTAGGAGCGGAGCGTGCAGCCGCATAGGAATACATGCAGCCACACGCTCCACTCCTGAGTGCCGGGTACAGTCCCGGGTATTGACGTGTGAGACTCATCCGAGTCTCGCGCAAGTGAGTATGAGCCCTTAAAGTAGGAATGAGGCAGACTAGCCAAGAATGGTTACTGTACTTCTGGTTGCGTGGGACGATCATTTACTGCAGTGATCAGAGCCGTCACTTGGAGAAGACAATGTGTCACCTGTAAACCCCTGGAGTTGGCCATGTTACAATGTTTTTGTTGTACTCCCCGCTTCCTACCCCTTGAGCACCCTGAGGAGAGATAGCCTCCACCCTTCAGGACTTGGAAGAAACTTTACCCTTCAAGGTGATACTTTGTACATTTACATTCAAAGAAAATATATCTTCTTTATGTATGAAGGAAGTGGCAAAGTTGGAAACTTAGGCATTCCTGATTTTTTGGTATTGATGTGAATGGAGCAGTTGTGTGAAGCCATCAATAACCTGCTGGAATGGAAATAAGGAGTAAGATTTTCAACCCAGCTTTTCAGATTCAAACAGGTCTTAGCTGTCCAACTTTGAAGAATGGACACAAAGAATTCCATGCATCCACTCCGGGAATTTATAAATGGTTAATTAGAAGGAAGACCTACAGGTCTATAATATTCATAGTACATTTGCCTGATCACCTCCCTGAACATCAAAAGCCTCATTTATCTAAGGAACTACTCTGCAACCCCCATAAACTATACACAGCTATCCGGTAAACGATGGTTCAGCCGGCAGCAGGGCCGTATTTGCCACTAGGCACTTGAGGGCACGTGCCTAGGGCGGGGACAGGCGGGGGGGCGGCACCTGAGCAAGTGTATTTTTTTTTTTTCGTTTTTTTTTTTTTTTTTAATACTAGTTCTGTGGGTCCCTTCCTGAAGACAGGGGGCGGCAGAGCGGCAGCCAGAACACGTGGTGCTGGTGCCGACTCTCCCTACTCCCCCTGCTGAGATACAGTGACCTCACTGACCCCCTGCTCACAGCCTCACTGGTGCCGGCGGGAATGTGTCTGCTGAGGTGGAGCGGCGGCGCCCTGTGTGCCGACCCTGGGTCCTGTCCTGGACTCACACATTACTGGCCAGGAGCTGGAGGACTCGCTGACAGTAGAGCAGTACATGCACAGTAAGTAGTGTACTGTCTCTGTGACTCTGTCTGTAACGATCTCCCTCCTGGCTCCTGCCCGCGCGCTGCCTGCTGCACGGCAGTCTGTGACTCACCTCACGGTGCTCACTTCTTCCCTCACATTCCTCCTCAGCCTCATTTCTTCCTGTAGTGCCTGAGGCTGGAGGAGCCGTGCAAACACAGCAGCCCTGAATGGATGATATCTGTTTGATCTTTCCTCCCGGCAGACGGACCCAGAGAGTGAGTGGTGGGGGTGGGGTATAGTACACCCCCACTCACTCTATCTGGGTCCTGGGAGCAAACATTGCCACTGCTGGTGTGCAGAGCTGTGTGTGTGTGTGTGCGGAGCTCTGTGTGCGCGGAGCTCTGTGTGCGCGGAGCTGTCTGTGTGCGCGGAGCTCTCTGTGTGCGCGGAGCTCTCTGTGTGCGCGGAGCTCTCTGTGTGCGGAGCACTGTGTGCGCAGAGCTGTCTGTGTGCGCAGAGCTGTGTGCGCAGAGCTGTCTGTGTGCGCGGAGCTGTCTGTGTGCGCGGAGCACTGTGCGCGCAGAGCTGTCTGTGTGCGCAGAGCTGTGTGCGCAGAGCTGTCTGTGTGCGCGGAGCTGTCTGTGTGCGCGCAGAGCTGTCTGTGTGCGCGGAGCACTGTGCGCGCAGAGCTGTCTGTGTGCGCAGAGCTGTGTGCGCAGAGCTGTCTGTGTGCGCGGAGCTGTCTGTGTGCGCGGAGCTGTCTGTGCGCGCAGAGCTGTCTGTGCGCGCAGAGCTGTCTGTGCGCGCAGAGCTGTCTGTGCGCGCAGAGCTGTCTGTGCGCGCAGAGCTGTCTGTGCGCGCAGAGCTGTGTGCGCGGAGCTGTCTGTGTGCGCGCAGAGCTGTCTGTGTGCGCGGAGCACTGTGCGCGCAGAGCTGTCTGTGTGCGCAGAGCTGTGTGCGCAGAGCTGTCTGTGTGCGCAGAGCTGTGTGCGCAGAGCTGTCTGTGTGCGCGGAGCTGTCTGTGTGCGCGGAGCTGTCTGTGCGCGCGGAGCTGTCTGTGCGCGCAGAGCTGTCTGTGCGCGCAGAGCTGTCTGTGCGCGCAGAGCTGTGTGCGCGGAGCTGTCTGTGTGCGCGCAGAGCTGTCTGTGTGCGCGGAGCACTGTGCGCGCAGAGCTGTCTGTGTGCGCAGAGCTGTGTGCGCAGAGCTGTCTGTGCGCGCGGAGCTGTCTGTGTGCGCGCAGAGCTGTCTGTGTGCGCGCAGAGCTGTCTGTGTGCGCGGAGCACTGTGCGCGCAGAGCTGTCTGTGTGCGCAGAGCTGTGTGCGCAGAGCTGTCTGTGTGCGCGGAGCTGTCTGTGTGCGCGCAGAGCTGTCTGTGTGCGCGGAGCACTGTGCGCGCAGAGCTGTCTGTGTGCGCAGAGCTGTGTGCGCAGAGCTGTCTGTGTGCGCGGAGCTGTCTGTGTGCGCGGAGCTGTCTGTGCGCGCAGAGCTGTCTGTGCGCGCAGAGCTGTCTGTGCGCGCAGAGCTGTCTGTGCGCGCAGAGCTGTCTGTGCGCGCAGAGCTGTCTGTGCGCGCAGAGCTGTGTGCGCGGAGCTGTCTGTGTGCGCGCAGAGCTGTCTGTGTGCGCGGAGCACTGTGCGCGCAGAGCTGTCTGTGTGCGCAGAGCTGTGTGCGCAGAGCTGTCTGTGTGCGCAGAGCTGTGTGCGCAGAGCTGTCTGTGTGCGCGGAGCTGTCTGTGTGCGCGGAGCTGTCTGTGCGCGCAGAGCTGTCTGTGCGCGCAGAGCTGTCTGTGCGCGCAGAGCTGTGTGCGCGGAGCTGTCTGTGTGCGCGCAGAGCTGTCTGTGTGCGCGGAGCACTGTGCGCGCAGAGCTGTCTGTGTGCGCAGAGCTGTGTGCGCAGAGCTGTCTGTGTGCGCGGAGCTGTCTGTGTGCGCGGAGCTGTCTGTGCGCGCAGAGCTGTCTGTGCGCGCAGAGCTGTCTGTGCGCGCAGAGCTGTCTGTGCGCGCAGAGCTGTCTGTGCGCGCAGAGCTGTCTGTGCGCGCAGAGCTGTGTGCGCGGAGCTGTCTGTGTGCGCGCAGAGCTGTCTGTGTGCGCGGAGCACTGTGCGCGCAGAGCTGTCTGTGTGCGCAGAGCTGTGTGCGCAGAGCTGTCTGTGTGCGCAGAGCTGTGTGCGCAGAGCTGTCTGTGTGCGCGGAGCTGTCTGTGTGCGCGGAGCTGTCTGTGCGCGCAGAGCTGTCTGTGCGCGCAGAGCTGTCTGTGCGCGCGGAGCTGTCTGTGTGCGCGCAGAGCTGTCTGTGTGCGCGCAGAGCTGTCTGTGTGCGCGGAGCACTGTGCGCGCAGAGCTGTCTGTGTGCGCAGAGCTGTGTGCGCAGAGCTGTCTGTGTGCGCGGAGCTGTCTGTGTGCGCGCAGAGCTGTCTGTGTGCGCGGAGCACTGTGCGCGCAGAGCTGTCTGTGTGCGCAGAGCTGTGTGCGCAGAGCTGTCTGTGCGCGCGGAGCTGTCTGTGTGCGCGCAGAGCTGTCTGTGTGCGCGCAGAGCTGTCTGTGTGCGCGGAGCACTGTGCGCGCAGAGCTGTCTGTGTGCGCAGAGCTGTGTGCGCAGAGCTGTCTGTGTGCGCGGAGCTGTCTGTGTGCGCGCAGAGCTGTCTGTGTGCGCGGAGCACTGTGCGCGCAGAGCTGTCTGTGTGCGCAGAGCTGTGTGCGCAGAGCTGTCTGTGTGCGCGGAGCTGTCTGTGCGCGCAGAGCTGTCTGTGCGCGCAGAGCTGTCTGTGCGCGCAGAGCTGTCTGTGCGCGCAGAGCTGTCTGTGCGCGCAGAGCTGTCTGTGCGCGCAGAGCTGTGTGCGCGGAGCTGTCTGTGTGCGCGCAGAGCTGTCTGTGTGCGCGGAGCTGTCTGTGCGCGCAGAGCTGTCTGTGCGCGCAGAGCTGTCTGTGTGCGCGCAGAGCTGTCTGTGTGCGCGCAGAGCTGTCTGTGTGCGCGGAGCACTGTGCGCGCAGAGCTGTCTGTGTGCGCGGAGCACTGTGCGCGCAGAGCTGTCTGTGTGCGCAGAGCTGTGTGCGCAGAGCTGTCTGTGCGCGCAGAGCTGTGTGCGCAGAGCTGTCTGTGCGCGCAGAGCTGTCTGTGCGCGCAGAG
The DNA here is from genome assembly GCF_051348905.1 of Ranitomeya variabilis. Classification (NCBI taxonomy): domain Eukaryota; kingdom Metazoa; phylum Chordata; class Amphibia; order Anura; family Dendrobatidae; genus Ranitomeya; species Ranitomeya variabilis. The sequence continues at coordinate 99,611,644 of NC_135237.1, forward strand.
CTGTCTGTGCGCGCAGAGCTGTCTGTGTGCGCGCAGAGCTGTCTGTGTGCGCGGAGCACTGTGCGCGCAGAGCTGTCTGTGTGCGCAGAGCTGTGTGCGCAGAGCTGTCTGTGCGCGCGCAGAGCTGTCTGTGCGCGCGCAGAGCTGTCTGTGCGCGCGCAGAGCTGTCTGTGCGCGCGCAGAGCTGTCTGTGCGCGCAGAGCTGTCTGTGCGCGCAGAGCTGTCTGTGCGCGCAGAGCTGTCTGTGCGCGCAGAGCTGTCTGTGCGCGCAGAGCTGTCTGTGCGCGCAGAGCTGTCTGTGCGCGCAGAGCTGTCTGTGCGCGCAGAGCTGTCTGTGCGCGCAGAGCTGTCTGTGCGCGCAGAGCTGTCTGTGCGCGCAGAGCTGTCTGTGCGCGCAGAGCTGTCTGTGCGCGCAGAGCTGTCTGTGCGCGCAGAGCTGTCTGTGCGCGCAGAGCTGTCTGTGCGCGCAGAGCTGTCTGTGCGCGCAGAGCTGTCTGTGCGCGCAGAGCTGTCTGTGCGCGCAGAGCTGTCTGTGCGCGCAGAGCTGTCTGTGCGCGCAGAGCTGTCTGTGCGCGCAGAGCTGTCTGTGCGCGCAGAGCTGTCTGTGCGCGCAGAGCTGTCTGTGCGCGCAGAGCTGTCTGTGCGCGCAGAGCTGTCTGTGCGCGCAGAGCTGTCTGTGCGCGCAGAGCTGTCTGTGCGCGCAGAGCTGTCTGTGCGCGCAGAGCTGTCTGTGCGCGCAGAGCTGTCTGTGCGCGCAGAGCTGTCTGTGCGCGCAGAGCTGTCTGTGCGCGCAGAGCTGTCTGTGCGCGCAGAGCTGTCTGTGCGCGCAGAGCTGTCTGTGCGCGCAGAGCTGTCTGTGCGCGCAGAGCTGTCTGTGCGCGCAGAGCTGTCTGTGCGCGCAGAGCTGTCTGTGCGCGCAGAGCTGTCTGTGCGCGCAGAGCTGTCTGTGCGCGCAGAGCTGTCTGTGCGCGCAGAGCTGTCTGTGCGCGCAGAGCTGTCTGTGCGCGCAGAGCTGTCTGTGCGCGCAGAGCTGTCTGTGCGCGCAGAGCTGTCTGTGCGCGCAGAGCTGTCTGTGCGCGCAGAGCTGTCTGTGCGCGCAGAGCTGTCTGTGCGCGCAGAGCTGTCTGTGCGCGCAGAGCTGTCTGTGCGCGCAGAGCTGTCTGTGCGCGCAGAGCTGTCTGTGCGCGCAGAGCTGTCTGTGCGCGCAGAGCTGTCTGTGCGCGCAGAGCTGTCTGTGCGCGCAGAGCTGTCTGTGCGCGCAGAGCTGTCTGTGCGCGCAGAGCTGTCTGTGCGCGCAGAGCTGTCTGTGCGCGCAGAGCTGTCTGTGCGCGCAGAGCTGTCTGTGCGCGCAGAGCTGTCTGTGCGCGCAGAGCTGTCTGTGCGCGCAGAGCTGTCTGTGCGCGCAGAGCTGTCTGTGCGCGCAGAGCTGTCTGTGCGCGCAGAGCTGTCTGTGCGCGCAGAGCTGTCTGTGCGCGCAGAGCTGTCTGTGCGCGCAGAGCTGTCTGTGCGCGCAGAGCTGTCTGTGCGCGCAGAGCTGTCTGTGCGCGCAGAGCTGTCTGTGCGCGCAGAGCTGTCTGTGCGCGCAGAGCTGTCTGTGCGCGCAGAGCTGTCTGTGCGCGCAGAGCTGTCTGTGCGCGCAGAGCTGTCTGTGCGCGCAGAGCTGTCTGTGCGCGCAGAGCTGTCTGTGCGCGCAGAGCTGTCTGTGCGCGCAGAGCTGTCTGTGCGCGCAGAGCTCTGTGTGTGCGCGCAGAGCTCTGTGTGTGCGCGCAGAGCTCTGTGTGTGCGGAGCTCTGTGTGTGCGGAGTTCTGTGTGCGCGGAGCTGTATGTGTGTCTGTGTGTGCGGAGCTGTATCTATGTGTGTCTGTGCGGTGCTGTATGTGTGTGTGTGTGTGTGCGGAGCTCTGTGTGTGCGGAGCTGTATGTGTGTGTCTGTGTGTGCGGAACTCTGTGTGCGGAGCTGTATGTGTGTGTGTCTGTGCGGTGCTGTATGTGTGTGTGCGGAGCTCTGTGTGTGTGGAGCTCTGTGTGCGCAGAGCTGTCTGTGTGTGCGGAGCTCTGTGTGCGCAGAGCTGTCTGTGTGTGCGGAGCTCTGTGTGCGCAGAGCTGTCTGTGTGTGCGGAGCTCTGTGTGCGCAGAGCTGTCTGTGTGTGCGGAGCTCTGTGTGCGCAGAGCTGTCTGTGTGTGCGGAGCTCTGTGTGCGCAGAGATGTCTGTGTGTGCGGAGCTCTGTGTGCGCAGAGATGTCTGTGTGCGGAGCTCTGTGTGCGCAGAGATGTCTGTGTGCGGAGCTCTGTGTGCACGGAGCTCTGTGTGCGCGGAGCTGTATGTGTGTGTCTGTGTGTGCGGAGCTGTATCTGTGTGTCTGTGCGGTGCTGTGTGTGTGTGTGTGTGTGCGGAGCTCTGTGTGTGCGGAGCTGTGTGTGTCTGTGTGTGCGGAGCTGTATGTGTGTGTCTGTGTGCGGAGCTCTGTGTGCGGAGCTCTATGTATGTGTGTCTGTGCGGTGCTGTATGTGTGTGTGCGGAGCTCTGTGTGTGCGGAGCTCTGTGTGCGCAGAGCTGTCTGTGTGCGCAGAGCTGTCTGTGTGCGGAGCTCTGTGTGCGGAGCTCTGTGTGCGCAGAGCTGTCTGTGTGTGCGGAGCTCTGTGTGCGCAGAGATGTCTGTGTGCGGAGCTCTGTGTGCGCAGAGTTGTCTGTGTGCGGAGCTCTGTGTGCGCAGAGCTGTTTGTGTGTGCAGAGCTCTGTGTGCGCGGAGCTGTATGTGTGTGTCTGTGTGTGCAGAGCTCTGTGTGTGCGGAGCTGTATGTATGTGTGTCTGCGGTGCTGTATGTGTGTGTGTGCGGAGCTCTGTGTGTGTGCGGAGCTGTATGTATGTGTGTGTCTGTGCGGTGCTGTATGTGTGTGTGGGGATGTATGTGTGTGTGGTGCTGTATGTGTGTGCGGGCAGCGGAGCTGTATGTGTGTATGTGCGGGCAGCAGAGCTTTATGTGTGTGTGGGCTGGCAGCGGAGCTGGCTGTGTGTCTGTGTGGTGCTGTATGTATGTGGGGCTGTATGTGTGTGTGCAAGCAGCGGAGCTGTATGTGTGTGTGGGGCTGTGTGTGTGTGGAGCTGTATGTGTGTGGAGCTGTATGTATGTGTGTGTCTGTGTGGAGCTGTACGTGTGTGCGGAGCTGTCAGTGCCAGTGTGTCGCACCATCCCGGACCAACTTTTTACTATTGATGCTGCCTATGCAGCGTCAATAATAAAAAGATATAATGTTAAAAATAAGTAAAAAATGTAAAAATTGTGCTATTCTCACCTTCCGCCGTCCACCGATGCGCACGATGCTGCCGCCAGCTTCCGTTCCCAGTGATGCATTGCAAAATTACCCAGATGACTTGGCGGTCTCCGCTAAGTCATCTGGGTAATTTCGCAATGCATCACTGGGAACAGAAGCTGGCGGCAGCATCACGCGCATTGGGACAGCTTCGGTGGACGCCGGAGGGTGAGTATATAACTTTTTTATTTTAATTCTTTTTTTAACAGGGATATGGTGCCTATACTGCTATATATTACGTGGGCTGTTATATTCTACGTGGGCAGTGTTATATACTGCCTGGCTGCTATATACTACGTGGGCAGTGTTATATACTGCCTGGCTGCTATATACTACGTGGGCAGTGTTGTATACTGCCTGGCTGCTATATACTACGTGGGCAGTGTTGTATACTGCCTGGCTGCTATATACTACGTGGGCAGTGTTGTATACTGCCTGGCTGCTATATACTACGTGGGCAGTGTTGTACACTGCGTGGGCTGTGTTGTACACTGCGTGGGCTGTGTTGTACACTGCGTGGGCTGTGTTGTACACTGCGTGGGCTGTGTTGTACACTGCGTGGGCTGTGTTGTACACTGCGTGGGCTGTGTTGTACACTGCGTGGGCTGTGTTGTACACTGCGTGGGCTGTGTTGTACACTGCGTGGGCTGTGTTGTACACTGCGTGGGCTGTGTTGTACACTGCGTGGGCTGTGTTGTACACTGCGTGGGCTGTGTTGTACACTGCGTGGGCTGTGTTGTACACTGCGTGGGCTGTGTTGTACACTGCGTGGGCTGTGTTGTACACTGCGTGGGCTGTGTTGTACACTGCGTGGGCTGTGTTGTACACTGCGTGGGCTGTGTTGTACACTGCGTGGGCTGTGTTGTACACTGCGTGGGCTGTGTTGTACACTGCGTGGGCTGTGTTGTACACTGCGTGGGCTGTGTTGTACACTGCGTGGGCTGTGTTGTACACTGCGTGGGCTGTGTTGTACACTGCGTGGGCTGTGTTGTACACTGCGTGGGCTGTGTTGTACACTGCGTGGGCTGTGTTGTACACTGCGTGGGCTGTGTTGTACACTGCGTGGGCTGTGTTGTACACTGCGTGGGCTGTGTTGTACACTGCGTGGGCTGTGTTGTACACTGCGTGGGCTGTGTTGTACACTGCGTGGGCTGTGTTGTACACTGCGTGGGCTGTGTTGTACACTGCGTGGGCTGTGTTGTACACTGCGTGGGCTGTGTTGTACACTGCGTGGGCTGTGTTGTACACTGCGTGGGCTGTGTTGTACACTGCGTGGGCTGTGTTGTACACTGCGTGGGCTGTGTTGTACACTGCGTGGGCTGTGTTGTACACTGCGTGGGCTGTGTTGTACACTGCGTGGGCTGTGTTGTACACTGCGTGGGCTGTGTTGTACACTGCGTGGGCTGTGTTGTACACTGCGTGGGCTGTGTTGTACACTGCGTGGGCTGTGTTGTACACTGCGTGGGCTGTGTTGTACACTGCGTGGGCTGTGTTGTACACTGCGTGGGCTGTGTTGTACACTGCGTGGGCTGTGTTGTACACTGCGTGGGCTGTGTTGTACACTGCGTGGGCTGTGTTGTACACTGCGTGGGCTGTGTTGTACACTGCGTGGGCTGTGTTGTACACTGCGTGGGCTGTGTTGTACACTGCGTGGGCTGTGTTGTACACTGCGTGGGCTGTGTTGTACACTGCGTGGGCTGTGTTGTACACTGCGTGGGCTGTGTTGTACACTGCGTGGGCTGTGTTGTACACTGCGTGGGCTGTGTTGTACACTGCGTGGGCTGTGTTGTACACTGCGTGGGCTGTGTTGTACACTGCGTGGGCTGTGTTGTACACTGCGTGGGCTGTGTTGTACACTGCGTGGGCTGTGTTGTACACTGCGTGGGCTGTGTTGTACACTGCGTGGGCTGTGTTGTACACTGCGTGGGCTGTGTTGTACACTGCGTGGGCTGTGTTGTACACTGCGTGGGCTGTGTTGTACACTGCGTGGGCTGTGTTGTACACTGCGTGGGCTGTGTTGTACACTGCGTGGGCTGTGTTGTACACTGCGTGGGCTGTGTTGTACACTGCGTGGGCTGTGTTGTACACTGCGTGGGCTGTGTTGTACACTGCGTGGGCTGTGTTGTACACTGCGTGGGCTGTGTTGTACACTGCGTGGGCTGTGTTGTACACTGCGTGGGCTGTGTTGTACACTGCGTGGGCTGTGTTGTACACTGCGTGGGCTGTGTTGTACACTACAATACTGCGTGGGCTGTGCTATATATTGCGTGGGCTGTGTTATATACTGCGTGGGCTGTGCTATATACTACGTGGCTGCTATATACTATGTGGCTGTGTTATATACTGCGTGGGCTGTGCTATATACTACGTGGCTGCTATGTACTATGTGGCTGTGTTATATACTACATAATACAGCACTGAGGGGGTATAGAGCTGGAGTAACAGATCTACTCCCTCATTTGCATATGTATGCAAACCGATTTGAGATGAGTGGACTGAACATGTAAAAATATTGCTGGAATGGTCTTTGAAAGAGCTACATGGGCATATACATAGATTTGGACCCCTTACTGATTCCCTATGGGACTTGCGAACATGTGCAGCACTTGCGGTTTTACACTTACGATGAGACAAAAAAACACTGCTAGCAGCGTTTTTTTCTGTTGCTGCAAGTACCGCATTTATCGGATCGCGGCAAAACTGCAAGTGCGGCACACGTCCGCAAGTCCCACAGGGAATGAATGAGACCGAACGCAGTGTTGCCGTAAGTGATGCGTTACGTGGCAGATGCAGAAAAACTGCCGGATCGGCCACGAATGGTAAAAATCGCTGATGTGAAAGTAGCCCAAGTCACTGCCGACAGTGTCTGCATTAGTCATACTGACCAGTGGGGGAGGCAGCACGAAAAGTGCCTAGGGCAGCAGAAACTCTAAATACGGCCCTGGCCGGCAGATATCTTGCCCAACATCCCCATTTACAGAAAAGCTCTTTATGAGAAAATTCCTCATAATTTAGTATTGACTTTAGTATTATGTGTATGGGGGTCTTAAAGGTGCATTTAGACTGCAGGGTAATCAGGCTGCCGATCACCCGGAAAACAAAATTAGTTGGGTGAAATGATCTTTAAGTTTGCTTAAAAATAATTGTTCTCGGCAGCATATTGACCTGTGTAAACAAGCTATTAAATCACAGCCGATAGACTAACATCTAGATGATTGGAAGTTGTTGAATGCCATAGCTAGTCCAATCTAAACAAGCCCTAAAAAAGGTAAAAAGTGATGACATAGACAAGTATTTCCCATTGTTGTGCTCAGATCCAGGTGTGAGCCGCCTATTCTGAAGCAGTAGATATATCTCAGATGACCCCCACACCCTGTAAGCAATGCAGCTACATTACAGCTCTACCTTGATGTAGCTGAGCTAAAAAGTCACAAAGGAGCAAACAACAAGGAAATAAATAGCAGGTAAGTATCACTATAGATGCCGACAGTCAAGGGTGAATTATTCGATCACTAAGCAGCAAACCTTTTCAATCACAGATGGTATAGCCTCCAGGCTGCTAGGTCTCACGGAAAGTTTACTATACAGTCTGCAGGATTCAACCTAAAAAGTAAGGAAGAACATCATATAGCCGTGTGTACATTGACTTGTCAGACTAATCTTATATCATTCCCAAACAACGAGAAGAAACACAGATACCTGAGGAAACTCTTGGAAAGCGCCCATAGTTTCCTGGTTAGTATCAGAGGAGCCTCCCAGGACAAGGACTGGCCTAAGAGAAAAATATGGGACCAGAGTGTTAAAATACTTTTTGGAGACTGCATGGTGTTGTCCAAAAGAACAATATTCAGTACTGAAGAAATCTGACCCTTACGCGCTTTAAACCCTTAAGGCAGGGGCATGCATAGAAAGCATGGGGCCCCATAGCAGAAGTTCTAATTGCCACCTCCAAGAAATAAATCAAAAATAATATTTGATATTCAAAAGGGGCCACAGAAGAGCATCTCTCACAACTATGCAGTCTTTGCAAAGTAATTTTTCTCCTACTGAAGCGCTAGATTCCCCTTTCATCGCACCCATAAGTATGAGGCCAACGAATCTGCCCCACAAGCACTGTATGAAACCCACACAGTGAATTCCTCCACAAGCAAAGTATGAGGATCCTACTGTATCCCCACCTTCACTCCCCCGGCAAAGTAAGGCAACCCCAACACAGTATGATCCCCAAACTATGACCCCTTCACAGCCCTCTATGTAGTATAATGGCCCCCACACCTCAACACATTGTATAATGACCCCCACACTGTGTAATTCCATACATACAGCATAAGGACTAGTGATAAGCGAGTGTGCTCATTGCTCGGGTTTTCCCGAGCACGCTCGGGTGATCTCCGAGTGTTTGTTAGTGTTCGGAGATTAAGTTTTCATCGCCGCAGCTGAATGATTTACAGCTACTAGACAGCTTGATTACATGTGAGGATTCCCTAGCAACCAGGCAACCCCGACATGTACTCAGGCTGGGTAGTAGCTGTAAATCATTCAGCTGAGGCGATGAAAACTTAATCTCCGAACACTAACAAATACTCGGAGATCACCCGAGCAACGAGTATACTCGCTCATCTACTATATAATTGTCTAAGGGTCACTTCCGTCTTTCTGTCTGTCCTTCTGTCTGTCACGGATATTCATTGGTCGCAGCCTCTGTCTGTCATGGAAATCCAAGTCGCTGATTTGCAAAACGCCCACGACCAATCAGCGACGGCATAGTCTGGCAGCGAAATGGCCACTGCTTTACTGCCCTGCAGTCAGCGCTGAGAGCTCACACAGGGTTAATGCCAGCGTTAACGGACCGCGGAGTAACGCACTCCGTTAACGCAGCTATTAACCCTGTGTGACCAACTTTTTACTATTGATGCTGCGTGTGCAGCATCAATAGTAAAAAGATCTAATGTTACAAATAATAAAAAAAAAAAAAAAAAAAAAGGTTATTCTCACCTTCCGACGTCGCACGCTGTCCTCGGCAGTGCAAGCGGCAGGTTCCGGTGCCAAGGATGCTATGCGAGAAGGACCTGCCATGACGTCACGGTCATGTGACCGCGACGTCATCACAGGTCCTTCGCTCATACCAACCCTGGGACCGGAAGCTGCCACATGCAACGCACACAGGCGCCAGGACTTCAATGGGCCTTCGGAAGGTGAGTATATGTTTATTTTTTATTTTAAGACTTTTTTAACCACGCATATAGTGCCCACATTGCTATATACTACGTGGGCTGTGTTATATACTACATCTCTGTGCTATATACTATGTAGCTGGGCAATATACAACGTGACTGTCCAATATACTACGTGGCTGTGTAATATACTACGTGGCTATGTTATATACTACGTCGCTGACCAATATACTACATAGCTATGTTATAGGCCATGTTCACACGCTGCGGGTTCCTCTGCGGGTTAATCCCGCAGCGGAATTGAAAATCTGCAGGGCAAAACCGCTGTGGTTATCCCTGCAGATTTATCGCGGTTTGTTCCGCGGTTTCCGCTGCGGGATTACTGCTGTACTATTGATGCTGCATATGCAGCAATATGCAGCATCAATAGTAATGTAAAAAATAATAAAAATTGGCTATACTCACCCTCTGACGTCGCGATCTCCCCGGCGCTGCAAGCGGCTGTGCCGACAAGGACCTTCGTGACGTCACGGTCATGTGACCGCGGCGTCATCACGGTCATGTGACCGCGACGTCACCACAGGTCCTGTTCGGCACAGCAACTGAGACCGGACGCCGCGGGCAGCGCTGAGAGGTGAGTATAGCTTCATTTTTTATTTTAATTCTTTTTTTTACACTATTTTATGGTTCCCAGGGCCTGGAGGAGAGTCTCCTCTCCTCCACCCCGGGTACCACCCGCACATTATCCGCTTACTTCCCGCAACGTGGGCACAGCCCCATGCGGGAAGTAAGCGGTTCAATGCATTCCTATGGGTGCAGAATCGCAGCGATTCTGCACAAAGAAGTGACATGCTGCGGGTTGTAAACCGCTGCGTTTCTGCGCGGTTTTTCCCACAGCATGTGCACTGCGGTTTGCGGTTTCCATAGGGTTTACATGTTAATGTAAACGCTATGGAAACTGCTGCGGACCCGCAGCATCAAAATCGCGGCGGTTCCGCGGTAAAAACCGCAGCGTGTGAACATGGCCATATAGTACGTAGCTCTGCTATATACTACGTGGCTGTGTTACATACTACGTCGGTTGTGTTATATACTACGTCACTGTGCAATATAGTACGTAGCCTGTGCTATATACTACCTACATATTTTAGAATACCCGATACGTTAGAATCGGGCCACCATCTAGTCACTAATAATGTCCCAAACACAGCCGTTCAAATATTATAATGCCTCCACATAGACCTCCATATATTATAATAACCCCCACATAGCCCTCTATATAGTATAATATGCTCCATGGTCCACCATATACTGCGCCCCATAATCCACCATAAAGTATAATGCACTCCCCATAGTCCTCCACACAGTATTATGACAACCACAATGTACTTGTTGATATATAAAATATAAAAAACCCACAATACTTACCTCTCCTCCTCGCTCCCCTGCTGCTCCGGTCTCTGCAGTGAGCGCACATCTCAGGGCAGCGGGTGCCATGTCGTGAAGTCATCGCGCCCGCTGTGCTGAGACATCAGACGCCGAGGAAGTAGGATGGAGGAGGGAGCATCAGCACTCAGAGTTTGAGCATAGTGGGATCAGATTCTCTAGGATGAGGAGAAAAGGGAGCACAAAAACAAAAACAAAACAAAAAATAGGGATTTTTGTGTACTTACCGTAAAATCCTTTTCTCCGAGCCATTCATTGGGGGACACAGACCATGGGTGTATGCTGCTGCCACCAGGAGGCTGACACTAAGTATTACAAAGAAAGTTAGCTCCTCCCCTGCAGTATACACCCCTCTGCTGGCTCCCAGCTAACCAGTTCGGTGCAAAAGCAGTAGGAGATCAATAACATATAAGCGTATAGCATGTCACATTATATATGAGAGTATAACATATCAAATGATAAAAACAAATACAACTAATAATAGGGAGGGAGCTGTGTCCCCCAATGAATGGCTCGGAGAAAAGGATTTTACGGTAAGTACACAAAAATCCCTATTTCTCCTTCGCCTCATTGGGGGACACAGACCATGGGACGTCCCAAAGCAGTCCCTGGGTGGGGACAACATCAGATCAGGCCGTGTAACCGCTACTTACAAGTGCGCCAAGGCGGCCTGCAAAGTCCGCCTGCCCAGACTCACATCTGAGGAAATGTGTGAATTATAGTGCTTCAAGAATGCATGCGGACCTGAGACAGGGAGATAGGCTGACATCTAGCACGGAAGGACTCCTGGATGGTGAAAAGAATCCACCAGGCTAACGTGGCCGATGAACCCGGCTAAACCCTTCCTGTGACCATCGGGAAGCCTACTTACCATCGAGAAGCCCAAGCAAAGTGTCCAACCTTTGGAAGGACGCCGTCCTCGATACGTACCCACTTGGAGCACTCACTTCTTCCAGATTATGGAGAACCCATTCCGTTGTGTGGACTGGAGCCGAAAGATGAGAGGACGATGCCCCTGCAACAGTGGGAATACAAAACCACCTTGGCAACGAGGGAATGGGATGGCTTGAGGGCAACGATGCATAGATGGTAATAAGGAAAAAAGACTGAAAGGAACAGAGTGGGAAGCTCTGAAGACTCATCAGGATGACAAGAACGCATAGAAGAAAGGGGAGTGACGTTCCCTTATCGTAAAGTCTTTCTGGATCGAAAAAGGAGTGTACTGTAAGATCCCCAGGACCATTAAGGTCCCCCAGATCTAACGGTACGCGGTAGGGAAGAACTACAGGTGGAGACTCCCTGCGAGAAGGTCCATATTTCCAATTTTGACGAAATAAGACGGAGAAATACTAGTACCGCAAGCGAGAAAACCTGACATGGTCAGTGCGGGTCTCCCAGGATCACTGGGGGCCTTTTCCGCTTCCAAAAAGGTCTCAGACGTAGTGGAAGAGGAGTTATGGAAATTGGTACCGTGGAAGAAACGGAGTATGCACTGCAATGGACTTGGATCTTGCAGCCAAACCATGAACTGGAGTACATAGGCGTTCAGCTTGGACGCCATCCGACCTACATCTGGAGTACTCCAGTGAAGGCAGATGTGAAGGAAGACTTCCGAGTGAAGTTCCCACTCACTTGAGGAGAAAACCCTGACGGCTGAATATGTCATCCGCCCAGTGTTCTACTCCAGGGACATGTACTGTTGAGATCACCGAATGATAGATCTCGGCCCATCAGAGAGTGCGAGGTACCTCGGCAATGGCGCTTGACTGTGGGTACCTGCGAGATGATTGACGTATGGCACAGCCGTGGCATTATCCAAATTGAAGACGGATGGTTGACCCGCCTAAGGGCAGTGGACCTGCTGTGGGATTGGCCGTACTGTTCAGATCCCCAGAGAAATGATCGGGAGAAGAAGACGGGCATTGGTATCCCTAATAACCATTGGACCAGAAGAAGGCTCTGGATGAGGAAGGAGCTTAGAAACTACCTTTTGAAAGCCTGATTGACTTGCTGAAAACGAGCGGAGCAAAAGAAAACTACTTCCGTTTTCATCTTATTGCTCGGAACCCTCCTAGCTAATTGAATGAACCGAGGGAATGAGTGATCAAGTGCACAAGCTCCGTGTTGAAGGGCCACGACCTTGACTCGAGAGAGAGAATTACCATCCTTCTTGTGCAGGATCATCGTCAAAGAGGATCTGCTGGGCTGGGAATGAGAAAAAAACTTGTCTAAGTTTAGCTGCTAGCCCAAGAGAGAGGGTATTGCAAGTGATATAGACGACTTAGCGTAGTCCTTGTAGAGCGGCTAGAGAGTCGACCGAGTAGGGCAGGACGACCATGTTTCTAAGGTGCAGGAAGCGCATGACAACCGTCATGACCCTTGCGACCACTCTGGTGTGGTAGCCAGGCAGAAGGGCCAGGTCGTGAAAATACTGTTCGCGAATGGAAAGGCGAAGAGATTATAGTAGAGAGGAGAAATAGGTATGTGAGGGAAGAATCCCGGATGACGATGGATGCCAGAAAACAACCACGTTTCTCTGTTGAAGTAGTGGCTGAGCGGAGGAACTCCATCCGAAAAAAGAGAGGGCCCTGTCAAAGGTTGTTAGAAGTTTGGGGTCCAGAAATGGAGATACTTTTCATTCCCTCCATTTTGGAACCAAGATCCCTTAGATCTAGACTGTCCTGGCCAATGCTTCCACTGCTGGTTGAGCTTGAAGAAGAGATACGATCCCTTGCTAGTCTCCCGCTCAGAAGATTTGATTGGCCAGCTATACTGTGGAACGAAGTAGATAAGGTCTGGGACCCGGAGACTTTCATTCTCTCCCTTTGGTCAAGCAACCCATGTGGCGGCTAAGGAAGGGTAGAGCGTTAAACCCGAAACCACAGGACGGAACTAACTAGACCTGCTATCCGACCGTCTGTGGAATCTTAATTGATGATACACCGGCCAGGATACTGGTAGGAATACCGCAAGAAATTCTGCCCGGCGAGTCTGTCAAGTGACAGAATGCGGGACTGTAACCAGCAGGTCTCTGCCATCGTGCAGAGAAGAAAATAAGGAAAAAAATAAAAATAAATAAAAAATAAAAAACCTCGATCCACCATCTCTTAACAGGGAAGTGGAGAGGAATCGTCCACTTTCTTGCATCTGATACAAAGGGGGGAAAAACCTCCTTGTTGGGACGCCACAAATGTGTGTCTCAGTACATCCCCAGAATTGAGGTTTCCGAGTGGACAGGGCAGGTTGTGGCGATAGACCTGGATGCAGAAGAAGATACATGGAGGCGACACTCCGTGTGCTCGTCTGTTGAAGGTGTGGGGGGAAATCGGAGCCCTTAAAGGGACCCGTCGCCCATAAAATTCCGACCAGGTATGGTATCCTACTTAGAGGTCTTCCAGTGCATCACCGTCAAATGTTGATGGAGATTTTCTAGAACCTGTACGTTTTTCTAGAATACTTGCGGCCCCTGCTAGCCGACGGCTCCCATTGTAGGAGAGGGAGCATGTGAGTGCTCCAGAGCTCAGTTAGGGTGACCAGCTTAGGATAGATGATGTGCCCTTAAGACCAGTAAATACTGGTCATGCGCTTTTAAGGCTAGGGGTTACTGGCCATGAGCCTTTAAGACCAGGGAATACTGGTCTTGTGCCTTTTGTAAGATGAAATACTGTTCATGTGCCTTTAAAAGCAGGGCATGCTGAAATCCAGGAGATAATGGCCATGTGCCCTTAAAACCAGGGTATGCTGGTCATTTGCGTTTAAGACCAGGACGTACTGGTCCTGAGCCTTTAAGTCCAGGGCATAATGGTCACGTGCCTTAAAGACCTGGGCATACTGGTCGTGTGCCTTTAAAGGCCAGGGCGTACTGGACATGAGCCTTTAAGAACAGGGCATACTGGTCATGTGCCTAGAAAACCAGGACGTACTAGTCATGTGCCTTTAAGACCAGGGCATACTGGATATTGCGTTTAAGACCAGGGGATACTGGTCACGTGCCTTTAAGACCAGGGCATACTGGTTATTGCGTTTAAGACCAGGGGATACTGGTCACGTGCCCTTAAAGGGAACCTGTCACCACGTTTTTGGAAGATGGGATAAAAATAGCGTTAAATAGGGGCAGAGGTGGGCATTACATTAGTGTGTTTGTTATGCGTTTATTACCCACCTAAGTTGCCGAAATAACTTTGCAAAGTCTCCGTTTTCGCCTGTCAATCAGGCTGGTCAGGTCACATGGGCGTGGTGTCTTCACCCAGATTTGGCGTAGTTTTCCGTTGGTGGCGTAGTGGTGTGCGCATGCCCAAAGTCCGGAATCCTCTTCCAGGGGATTTAAAATAGCGCGGTGTTCGTTATTGCATTGGTGATCGGTGGGCGCGGCCATCTTCCTTTGGCCGCGCGTGCGCAGAAGCGGCGCTCTGCTGGCCGCGGCTTCAGGAAAATGGCCGCCGCGATATCCATCTGCGCACGCGCGGCATCCCGCGGCCATTTTCCTGAAGCCGCGGCCAGCAGAGCGCCGCTTCTGCGCACGCGCGGCCAAAGGAAGATGGCCGCGCCCACCGATCACCAATGCAATAACGAACACCGCGCTATTTTAAATCCCCTGGAAGAGGATTCCGGACTTTGGGCATGCGCACACCACTACGCCACCAACGGAAAACTACGCCAAATCTGGGTGAAGACACCACGCCCATGTGACCTGACCAGCCTGATTGACAGGCGAAAACGGAGACTTTGCAAAGTTATTTCGGCAACTTAGGTGGGTAATAAACGCATAACACACACACTAATGTAACGCCCACCTCTGCCCCTATTTAACGCTATTTTTATCCCATCTTCCAAAAACGTGGTGACAGGTTCCCTTTAAGACCAGGGCATACTGGTCATGGCCTTGAAAAACCAGGACGTACTAGTCATGTGCCTATAAGACCGGGGCATACTGATTATAGCGTTTAAGACCAGGGGATACTGGTCACGTGCCTTTAAGACCAGGGCATACTGGTCATGTGCTTTTAAGACCAGGGTATACTGGACACGTGTCTTTAAGACCAGGGAATACTGGTCACGAGTCTATAAGACCAGGGCATGCTGGTCACGTGCCTTTAAGACCAGGAATACTGGTCATGAGAGGAATGTAGGAACAAGTGCCTTAAAGACCAGCAAAGCTGGTAATGTGCCTTTAAGAACAAAAAAAGCTGGTCATGCTCCTTTAAGACCAGGGATGCTGGTCATGTGTCTTTAAGACGGGGGCACACTTGCCATGTGCCTTTAAGACCAGTGCCTACTGGCCCTGTGCCTTTAAGACCAGGGCATACTGGCCTGATTAAGTACTAAGGAAAAAGAGACCGGCTTCTGGCAGAGCAGAGAATGCTGGGGATGTGACCCTTTTAAAACTAGGGGACCCTTAAGACCAGGGAATGCTGGTCCTGGGTTTAATAAAAAGGCATGGAAAGCTGGGGATGCACCTATGGGCCCAGCGACTACCGAGGCAGAGTAGCAAATACCAGGGAATGAGTCACCAGGGAATGAGTCACCAGGGAATGAGTCATGAGTGCTTCGTTGCTGGGAACTCACAGCTCTCCGTGTGCAAGCCTGCATACTGTACTATACATTCTGTAGTGTGCAGGAGCACCAGAAAATTGCAGCCTCAAGTATATAAAAAAACAGGGAAAGCTAGTCCCTTAATGCTGCCGGGATGCGTGCCGGGGGGGGGTTTGTCCGATTCACCTTACTCAGGTTCTGAGTCCCCCGACTGGAATAGCGCTGACTTCAGCGCTGAAAAACCGCCGGCCGCAGCCCCCTCCAGAAGAAATAGTGACCGCAATGGAGGAGGAGGAAGATGGCCGCCGAGATCTCGTCTGGAACGAGAAGCGCCTGAATAGGGGGGCGGAGCCGCTAGAAGGGAGCAAGCGGTGGGCGGGGCCTCCCGGGCTGCGGCCTAAACAGGGCCGAAGCCGGGGACTAAAGTTATGGCTTCGGCCGGCGCGCACCCGCAGACTGAGGGGAAAAGTGCCGCGAAGCTCTGTGGGGACCCAGTCGCTATGGAGCCCTCCTCTGACCGTCGGAACACCCAAATCTCACGGAGCACTTACCCCAATATGGTGCCCGGGTAGATAGGCCGATGCAGGGTTGGGGAGCCTCCATCCACCATCCCTGCAGAAGAGGGGTGGAGAGGAACCGTCTGCCTCCTTCCATCATCCGCTTTTTCAGTGGTGATGCAGTGGGGGCTGCTCGGACGCCACGCTGGAAGGTGCCTCTGTACAGCCGAGGGTAAAACCTGGTGGACAGGGCTGAATGTCCGGCAATAGGCCTGGCTGCAGAAGAGGATACTGAAGGTAAAACTCCAGTGCTCGTCTGATAAGGGAGGGGGGAGATCGGTGCCCTTGAAGGGGCCCGTCGCCCCTAGAATCAGCTCAGGCAGTGGCTTCCCACGTCGCAGGAGAGGATACGGAGAGGTAAAACTCCCGTGCTCGCCTGTTGATGGTTCGAGGAGATCGGAACATGAAAGAATCCGTCGCCCCATTCGACCGTAGTAAAAAGTAAAAAACGGAAAAAAAGAGTTCTTTGGGTCTGAATAGCAGACCCGTCCGTGTGCCTCCTACGGACACTAAGCAAGAACTGGTTAGCTGGGAGCCAGCAGAGGGGTGTATACTGCAGGGGAGGAGCTAACTTTCTTTGTAATACTTAGTGTCAGCCTCCTGGTGGCAGCAGCATACACCCATGGTCTGTGTCCCCCAATGAGGCGAAGGAGAAAAAGTATTTATTCTATCAGTGTGTGGAAACTGAACTGCACGGAGATGACATCTTTCCACACACTCACTGACTTGTGTGGCATAACCTTAGTCCAAGTGCAATCCAGCGTTTTGTCGGATCGCACTTGGACCAAAAATGCGTTCGTCTGCACCTGCCCCAACTCACCCAGATACCAGCAGCTACCGCGTGTGGCGGGAGTAAACTCCTGAGCCCTCCGCATGCAGAGCACCCAAGCAATACAGGTATGTCATTAAATGTTAAGGGGACATCACAAAAAGGACTTTCCCCTTTTAGAACTTTTCATTGTCAAAAAACCTGATTATAAAAAGGTATTGTAATAACTTTCTAAAACTCATGCATAAATACCATGATAGGCACGGATAATTACTTACCAGCAGTTCATGTTAGAATTTGCCATGCCACTAAGAGCATTCGTTAGTCCTGGCCCAGACACCACAAGGCACACAGCAGGTCTGCAAGTGTACAACAAATCTGTATTTATACAATGAAAAGAGAAAAATAGCAGAATGTTCTTGAAATTAAAGAGTATGCAATGTGACTTGTACATGTTAATCTTAGCTTGTGTTTTTGTGCTCACCTGCCGGTAAGGTAGCCCACAGCAGACGCAGCATAGCAAGCCTGAAATAGGAAGAAAATAATGCACAAAGCAGTGAAGAATGCCTCCATCACCGCACTCACCGACTAAGGTGCTGCGTACAACTGTACCGCAATATGGCAACAGCATGGTTCACATGTACAAGGGTGACTTTAGATTATTTTGGAATACACAAATTCTGAGATTTCTCATTTTATAAGTCTTCTATTGACTAGGTGGATGTGTGTCTTTTTGGCAAAACACAAGCAGAGATGAGTCACAAAATAAACAGGGGTGTGTGTGCGCGCGCATGTAGGGAAAAGAGGGATTTTTGGTACTTACCGTAAAATCTCTTTCTTGGAGCCTTCATTGGGGGACACAGGACAACCATGGGTGTATCCTGCTGCTGCTGCTAGGAGGCTGACACGATGCAAAAAAGGAAAAAGGCGTAGCTCCTCCCCGGCAGTATACACCCACCGACAGGCACCAAGCACCTCAGTTAGTGCAAAAAGCAGTAGGAGAAGCGACAGAACTCATAACATTAAAAGTACCAACTCAACTAGGGTCTCCAGGCCCCAAACACGGTACCAGAACAAACCAGTAGGGAGGATGCTGTGTCCCCCAATGAAGGCTCCAAGAAAGAGATTTTATGGTAAGTACTAAAAATCCCTCTTTCTTTATCGCTTCATTGGGGGACACAGGACAACCATGGGACGTCCAAAAGCAGTCCCGGAAAAGGGTGGGTAGAAAGGAAAAGAGAAAAAGGTCTCAGGTCGGCCGGTGTGCGACCGCCGCCTGCAGTACCTTCCTACCAAGACCTGCATCGGACGAGGCTTGGGTATGAACCCGATAGAACCTCGTAAACGTGTGCAAGGACGACCAGGTTGCGGCCTTGCAAACTTGTAAGGCGGAGGCCTGGTGGCGAACAGCCCAAGAAGCTCCGACAGCTCTGGTGGAGTGAGCTCGCACCCCCGGGGGAGGACGTGCCTCATGAACCGGTACGATTCTGAAATTGCCGAGCGAATCCAGCGCGAAATGGTGGATTTAGAAGCTTGAAAGCCCTTCCGACGACCTTCAGAAACGACAAGGAGAGAATCGGATTGACGGAAGGGAGCGGTTCTAGAAAGATAGGCCCGAATGGCCCTGACCACGTCAAGCTTGTGAAGAGACTTCTCCAAAGGATGAGCCGGAGAAGGGCAAAATGATGGAAGGACAATGTCTTCGTTGATGTGGAAAGCAGAGACCACCTTGGGAAGGAATTCAGGAACCGGTCGAAGAACGACCTTATCCTGATGAAGAATCAGGAAAGGGGAACGACATGACAGGACTGCCAACTCGGAGACCCTCCTGATGGATGTAATGGCAATGAGGAAGGCGACCTTCCAAGAGAGAAGGGAAAAGGGCACGTCATGAAGAGGCTCAAAGGGAGCAGCCTGAAGAGCGCCAAGGACCAGGTTAAAGTCCCAAGGTTCCAAGGGAGGACGGAAAGGAGGGCGATATGCGCAACTCCTTGTAGAAAAGTCCGAACCTGGTGAATGGAGGAAAGGTCACTCTGGAAGAGAAATCGACAGAGCGGACACTTGTCCCTTGAGTGTGCTGAGGGATAAGCCCGAATCGAGACCAGACTGGAGGAAACCGAGAAGATCTGGAAGAGAAAAGGACATTGGAAAAACTTCATTGGTTTCGCACCAGCGAAAGAACGCTTTCCAGTACCTATGGTAGATACGGGAAGAAGCTGGTTTTCTGGCTCTGATCATGGTCTGTATGACCTGGGAAGAGAGACCAGAGTTTTTCAAGACTGCAGCCTCAACGGCCATGCCATTAAACTCAGCGTCTGAGAACTCTGGTGGTAGAGAGGTCCCTGCGAGTGGAGATCTGGCCGATCCGGGAGTCTCCAAGGAGTGTCCGCGAGCATGTTTACGAGCTCGGCATACCACGGCCGCCTTGGCCAGTCCGGCGCTATCAGTATGACTGGAATCTCTTCCAACTTGATCTTCTTTACCACCCTTAGAATCAAGGGGAGGGGTGGAAACAGGTAAGGAAACTGGAACTGGGACCATGGAATTACCAGGGCGTCGTGGCCGACGGGAAGAGGATCCCGGGACCTGGCGACAAACTGAGGGACCTTGTGGTTCATCCGGGACACCATAAGATCCACGTCTGGCGTACCCCAGCGGAGGCAAATTTGATTGAAGACTGCGGGGTGGAGAGGCCACTCGCCCGCTGCTAGGCCCTGGCGACTGAGAAAGTCGGCTGCCCAGTTTTCGACCCCGGGTATATGAACGGCTGATATGGCCGGAACGTGGCGTTCCGCCCACCGAAGAATCTTTGCCACTTCTGCCATTACTTGGCCGCTGCGAGTCCCGCCCTGGTGGTTTAAGTACGCCACGGCTGTGGCATTGTCCGACTGGATGCGGACGGGAAGATTCGACATAAGAGACTGCCAGCGGATTAACGCAAGGAAGATTGCCCTGATCTCCAGAAGGTTGATGGGAAGGAGAGCTTCCTGGGTGGTCCAACGGCCCTGAGCCGTGTGTTGTCGGAAGACTGCTCCCCTCCCGAGAAGGCTGGCATCGGTGGTGATGACCTGCCACTGAAGGGGAAGAAATGATCTTCCTCTCAGGAGAGAGGAGGACAACGTCCACCAGGTTAGGGACTGACGGACCTGGAGAGGAAGGTGGACGGGACGGTCCAGGGAGTCCAAGGACCTGTTCCAGGTGGATAGGAGGAATAGTTGGAGGGGGCGGGTGTGGAACTGGGCGAAAGGAACAGCCTCCATGGAGGCCACCATCTTTCCTGGGGCTGGGCGTTTGAGAAGGCGGACCGCCTTGAGGAGTACTGAGAACTTGTCCTCTGGGAGGAAGACCCGAGCTAAGTTCGTGTCGAACACCATGCCCAGGAAGGACAGTCGTTGGGATGGAATCAGAGAGGACTTGGTCCGGTTGATAATCCAGCCGAGACGGGTCAGGGTGTCCAGGGAGACCTGGAGACTGTGGGCACAGTCTAGACGAGAGGACCCCTTGATCAACAGATCGTCCAGGTAGGGGATAACGAGGATCCCCCTGGAACGAAGGAGGACCATGACCGCCGCCATGATTTTGGTGAAGACCCTGGGGGCAGACGCTAAACCGAAGGTGAGAGCCGTGAACTGGTAGTGATTGTTCCTGACAGCAAACCGAAGGAATCTCTGATGCCGTATGCAGATGGGGACATGAAAGTACGCATCTTGGATGTCGACCGAGCAGAGGAACTCCCCGGGTTCCATGGCGGCGATCACTGACCGCAGGGATTCCATTCTGAAGTGGCGAGGTCGGACGTGGCGGTTCAGAAGCTTCAAATCCAGGATAGGGCGAAGAGACCCATCCTTCTTTGGGACTACAAAAAGGTTTGAGTAGAACCCGCAAAAACGGTCTTCGGAAGGAACGGGAATTACGACTCCGGCGGCGACCAGAGACGTTACGGCTTGAAGCAAGCCGGGTAAATGGGACGGTTGCTTTGGGGAGCGAGAGAGAAAGAAGCGACTTTCCGGGAAGGTAGAAAATTCGATCTTGTACCCGGAGGTGATAATCTCTCTGACTCAGGTGTCGCTGATCACTGACAGCCAGGTGTCTTTGAAGAGAAGAAGCCTGCCTCCCACCCTGGAAAGACTCCCAGGTGGGGTCGACCCGTCACTTGGAACGGTATCTGTTGGAACGAGGTCCGGAAGACCTGGGAGGTGGAGCCCTGGATCTCCACATGGGAGCTGGCTTGTAAGAGGGTTTTCTACGTTCACCCGTGGTAGCGGGTCGCTCTTGTTGCGAAGAGGAATCTGAGGCTGCAAACAGGCGAAAGGGGCGAAATGTTCGAGGAGCCTTTGGGTTAAAGCAGCGTTTTGGCTTGGACTGGGGGAGAAAGGTACTCTTGCCCCCAGTCGCGTCTGAGATAATTTGATCCAGACGAGCGCCAAAAAGCCTGGAACCTTGAAACGCCAAGTTGGTGAGAGACTTTTTGGAAGTAGCATCTGCACTCCATGCTTTGAGCCAAAGAATGCGGCGCATAGCAACAATGTTGCTGCTTGCCCTGGCTGAACAGGCTGCTGCATCTAAGGAGGCAGTGAGAAGGTATTTCCCTGCGTGGTTAATCTGGTCGGCGAGGTCAGCCAGCTCGGTAGGGGAGGCCGAAGCCAAAATGCCTCGGCGGAGA
This sequence comes from Ranitomeya variabilis, assembly GCF_051348905.1. Lineage (NCBI taxonomy): Eukaryota > Metazoa > Chordata > Amphibia > Anura > Dendrobatidae > Ranitomeya > Ranitomeya variabilis. The sequence goes on from NC_135237.1 coordinate 99,633,100, forward strand.
ATCTTGGCCCAGGCAGATGTGGCCTTAGCCACCCATGTGGAAGCAAAGCTGGGGCAGAGGGAAGCACCCGTTGCCTCAAAAGCTGATTTGGCCAGCGCCTCAATTTGTCTGTCCGATGCGTCCTTAAGCGACGCACCGTCCGGTAAGGAGAGAACAGTCTTGGAGGAAAGACGGGAGATCTTTGGGAGATTCAGCCCACTTGGAGAGAAGATCGGCGCTAAAGGGATAGAGCACGTCCAGATGTTTTCTACCCGAAAAACGTTTTTCAGGATGTTCCCAGTGTTTAGACAGGGTAGACTCAAACTCCTCATGGGTAGGAAAGGAGCGAGGGGGAAGCTTCACCCGCTTAAAGGAGACAGAGGAATCCTGGGGGGAAACCTCATCTTGTTTTAGTTTGAGGGTTAGCGATATAGCCGAAATAAGACTATCTACGACAGCCTGCATGCTAGAAGCCTGGTCTGAATCGGAGTCAGAACCAGACTTGGAATCCACATCAGACCCAATGTCCTCCTCCGAAGAGGGGAATTGGGAGGAGGAGAGCAGCTTGAGCGCTGCGGAGGGACCTGGAGAACCAGACGAGGAGCCAGAGTCCTCTTTCTAGAGCGGCTGGCTGATTTGTCTCCCTGTGGTTCAGGGTCAGGTGCGGCCGACTCGCCATGGAAGACGGTCAGAGCGCTGGTGGCTGAAGGCTGTGGAAGACGTTCAAGCGCCTGAACCAGGGACTGAGATACCCTAGTCAAATCAGAGACCGACTGCAAGATAGCAACCGCCCACTCAGGGGGAGGGGGAGCACCCCCATGCCGAGATTCGGAAGCTTCCTGCGGGGCAGACATGGCAGGAGGACTGCAGGACTGGCAGAGAGGCGACGATTGGCCTACAGACCACTTTATCTTACAACGAGCACAGGCGTAGTGAGTTATGGTAGGTTTGGTAAAGAAGGCTCCAGAAGAGTTGGACATAAGGATATTCTGCAGCACTATACTACAGAAAAGGCTAAAGGGAGTTGTCCGTGTCCCCCAACACACGATGTCTCCTGTGCACGGAGCTGCTGAAGCAGGAAGTGCCAGCGGAGAAGAAGGTGCGGTGCTGTACTGAGAGGAATAAGCCAAGGCTCCTGATAGGGCCGCACTGAAAGGGAAGGGTGTGCCCGGGATGTAAAAACCCCTCTGAGTGGAGGAGGAAAAGAGCGCCGAAAAAGGAGGGGGCGTAGCCTATCGGAGGGGCGTGACCGGCCGCAGCGGTGAAAGTGAAAGTAAAAAAACGGCCGTGACTCTGTGTGAAAGCACTGTACATTTAGACAGGGAAATACTGCTGCGGGGTAGCGGCTGCTGAAGCGCTGGTACCTGCATGTTCCGGTTCCACAGGTAGAGGGAGAGAGGATCGACCAGGGGCCCGATGAGAGAGGGGTCGCTGGAACAGAATCCTTCATCCAGAAGATGGCCTCGACCCCAAAACAAGGGGGAGGGTCACCGCTGGTGACCACCGTCTTCCTCTCAGCCCTCTCCGAGGAGAGGGGTGAGGGGGACTGTTTGGCAAGGACCGCCACCATAAAGACCCTGGAGCACCTGGGAGGGTGACGGGGGATAATGTCCTGCCGGCGGTCTGAGAGCTGCGATGCGGACGACACCACACTGCTCGCTCAGCCGCCCTCCTGGGGAGGCAGGGTGAAAGATTGCACCCTGAATCCTTGAATGCTGTATCTGAAAAAGAAAAGCCAAAATGTTAATAAAAACAACAAAACCTGTAAAGGAATAAAGATTAGCAGCGGATCTGAAGATCCAGGTCCGCCTCCTACAGACACTAAACACAAACTGAGGTGCTTGGTGCCTGTTAGTGATGTGTCGTTCGCGAACGAGCCGACACAAAGAGCCGGCTCCCTGCTGTGAACGATGGGAGCCGGCACACCAGTGAGAGCCACTAAAATTCCTGAATGGCTCTCACTGGGTGTAAAATCCCGGGCTTCGGCATGTGTAACTCCGCCCATCTGAGCAAAACCCCGCCCACTCAATTTAAGTGGCTCTAAAGAAGTGGGCGGAGTTTCTGCGGTAGGTGGGCGGAGTTTTGGACCCTGAATAGATATTCAATAGGGATCCATTTAGGATCCAAAAAGAGCCGGTTCGTGAGCCGAAAGAGTCGGCTCTTTTTGGTGAGCGGAGCCATGAGAGCCGGATCACCAAAAAGAGCCGGAATGCCCATCACTAGTGCCTGTCGGTGGGCGTATACTGCCGGGGAGGAGCTACGCCTTTTTCCTTTTTTGCATAGTGTCAGCCTCCTAGCAGCAGCAGCATACACCCATGGTTGTCCTGTGTCCCCCAATGAAGCGATAAAGAAATAACTATCTTTTTACTACGCTCACATGATCAGTGTCTGCCTGAGACTAGATCATATTTGTATTGTGAAGCTGATGAAGGCCCGTACAGGTCGGAGTTGGCCCATGTGTTGGCCGCACGGCCCTACTTACCGCTTGCTCATTTCTCATGCCCACATACTTGATCCCAGCGACTTGCGCAGCGATTGCAATTTCAATGACAGGAACTCCCACAATCCCAAACATGTACTTCACATCCTGAAAAGCAAACAGAATATTAATAATCAATTACACAATCACACACTTATTTTTTTACAAGACACTTAAAGAAAACAAAACCATTCTTTCAGGAAACTTTCCCCCTCTTCCAACACAGATTTCACGTGACAGCTTTTCAGCTCCACTATACAGGGTGGGCCATGTATATGGCTACACCTAAATAACATGGGAATGGTTGGTGAAATCAACTTCCTGTTTGTGGCACCTTAGTATATGGGAGGAGGAAAACTTTTCAAGATGAGTGGGGACCATATCGGCCATTTTGGATCCAACTTTATAAATGGCCCACCCAGGGCTATCCATATAAATGGCCCACCCTGTATATAATGAATACTGGGGATATTCATTCTAGAAGACCCCATTACAGCAGATCTGTCAGCAAACTTCACACTGCAAACGGCATATTTTTATTAAACAAATAGCTCTCTTAGACCTGATGTGACTGGTGTATTTGGACTCATGAGCTTTGGCACTCTATAAAAGGACATGATGAGAAGATTCGCAAAAGCAAATATACCAGCCTCATCTGGACAAAAGATGTGTTTGATACTGTGTGCAGGTTGTCGTGCGAAATCTGGAGACAGAGCTGCTTTATTGTGATTTTGGGGTCAATGTCTCACAAGGTTTCATTGCAATAGAAATTACTTTTCCAATAACAATGATTCCCATCATACGACTGGAAATTGGATGAGCTGAGCTTAAGAGCACGGTAATCCCGGCCTTAGGTTCTATTCACATTTGTGTTTCCCCTTTTCCATCCAAAGATCCGATATTCTTGACAGCAAGAAACGCATAATGTGAAGTGCCAGCAAAAAATACCAGATCTGACGGAAAAGTTATAGATTAAGGCTATGTGTACACGTTCAGGATTTTTCACGTTTTGTCGTCCTTTTTCCGCGGAAAAAAAACAACTAAAAAAACGCATACATAAGCATCCCATCATTTTTAATGCATTCTGCAATTTTTGTGCACATGATGCGTTCTTTTCCGCGAAAAAAAAAACGCATTGCGGTAAAAACGCAGAATGTTCATTAATTTTGCGGATTTTTCGCAGAAAATGTCCAGTTTTGTTCAGGAAATTTCTGCAAGAAATCCTGACGTGTGCACATAGCCTTAATATTAAGGCCTCTTACAGAAATACATTTTTTCCTCATGTGTGGGAAGGGAAAAAAATAAATAAATAAAAAAAAAAAAAAAACAACACACTCCCTGTTTTTATCAGTATATTAAACCAGGTTTTCATCAATGTGTCAGTGTTTACCACAATCGACTTTCATCAGTTTCCCACATGCAAAAAAAAAAAAAAAAACCCTCAACACGACGGTGGATCATTTAGGATATGTGCACACGTTGCGGTTTTTACTGCGGATCCGCAGCGTTTTTGACACTGCAGATCCGCAGCAGTTTTCCATGCGGTGTACAGTACCATGTTAACCTATGAAAAACAAAAACCGCTGTGCACATACTGCGGAAAAAAAGCGTGGAAACGCTGCGGTTTATTTTCCGCAGCATGTCAATTCTTTGTGCGGAATCCGCAGCGATTTTACACCTTCTCCATATTAAAAAACCGCAGGTGTAAAACCGCACAAAAAACACGGAAAATCCGCAGCAAAAACGCAGTGTTTTTGCACTGCGGATTTATCAAAATCAGTGCGGAAAAATCCGCACATCAGTCCGCAGCGTGTGCACATACCCTTAAGCTTCTCTTATCAAGAGTTCAGTGAAAAGCAGGCAGCAGTAGGATGGAGCCAGGACGCCATCTGGTGTTTTTCATGGACTTAGACTTGCATTGGTGACTTTATTTTACCATATAGTGTACTGGAAAACGAGTAAAAAAAATTCCAAGTGTAATGAAATTTCCTACGGGGCAAGAGAGGAAATTTTAACTTGCGTTTAAAAAAAAACAAACAAAAAAAACATACCTTTTCCCCCCTACTTTTTACTGGATTTAATAGTCCTCCCTTAGGAGACTTGAAGCTGCAATCATCCGATCATACATAGCAGAAATCACAATCTCCTATGAACGCCGGCCTTGAGCCGGCATTCACAGCAGTATCATAATGATGGGCACGGGGGTCTTCTGCATGACAAACCCATTGGTGCCCCGCAACCACATGAAAGCTGCGCCGATGGGTGGCTAGAATGACGCCTTTTTCGCTGGAATGTTAAATCTCGCTGTCAGAGATTTACAGCGCAATTTAACTGGTTAACAACGGCAGGTGGCGCTCCAATCCACCTGTGGCTGTTATAGGCAAATGACAGCTAATTAAATCAGCTGTCATGTGCGGGAAAGGCGCGGGCTCAGCGTAAGAGTCCACATCAAAGTCAGGGACATGACATATGACGTAAATATGTCATATGTCGTGGAGGGGTTAATACCAGGTTTACGCAGGCAGACCACATTCAGTGACCTGTAATAGTGTACACAGGCAGCCATTGTTCTTGACTGTGTGAGGTTTACACAGGTCGATGCACTGCGGAGGACGATGATCTTCTGCATCATTTTACCCGACAGCCCATTGAATATAATGGGAACGTGTTTAAAATATACGTGAAAAACGGACGTGTGAATGAGGTCGAATCATCCCAGATCAGAGGGCTGCAGGGACCCAGGGGCAATAATGACTCGTGGGCAGCACTAGACCCGGGGGGCAATAATGGCCCGTGGACACCAGCACTAGACCCGGGGGGGCAATAATGGCCCGTGGGCACCAGCACCAGGGGGCAATAATGGCTCGTGGGCACCAGCACTAGACCCAGGGGGCAATAATGGCTCGTGGGCACCAGCACTAGACCCAGGGGGCAATAATGGCTCGTGGGTACCAGCACTAGACCCGGGGGGCAATAATGGCTCGTGGGTACCAGCACTAGACCCGGGGGGGGGGGGCAATAATGGCCCGTGGGCACCAGCACTAGACCGGGAAGGCAATAATGGCCCGTGGGCACCAGCACTAGACCCGGGGGGCAATAATGGCCCGTGGGCACAGCACTAGACCCGGGGGGGCAATAATGGCCCGTGGGCACAGCACTAGACCCGGGGGGGAATAATGGCCTGTGGGCACCAGCACTAGACCCGGGGGCAATAATGGCATGTGGGCACCAGCACTAGACCCGGGGGGCAATAATGGCCTGTGGGCACCAGCACTAGACCCGGGGGGGGGGGGCAATAATGACCCGTGGGCACCAGCACTAGACCCGGGGGGGGGAATAATGGCCCATGGACACCAGCACTAGACCCGGGGGGCAATAATGGCCCGTGGGCACCAGCACTAGACCCGGGGACAATAATGGCTCGTGGGTACCAGCACTAGACCCGGGGGGGGGGGCAATAATGGCCCGTGGGCAGCAGCACTAGACCGGGAGGGCAATAATGGCCCGTGGGCACCAGTCCTAGACCAGGAGGGCCATAATGGCCCGTGGCACAGCACTAGACCCGGGGGGCAATAATGGCCCGTGGGCACAGCACTACACCCGGGGGGCAATAATGGCCCGTGGGCACCAGCACTAGACCCGGGGGCAATAATGGCCCGTGGGCACCAGCACTAGACCCGGAGGGCAATAATGACCCGGGGGGGCAATAATGACCCGGGGGCACCAGCACTAGACCCGGGGGGGCAATAATGGCCCATGGGCACCAGCACTAGACCGGGAGGGCCATAATGGCCCGTGGCACAGCACTAGACCCGGGGGGCAATAATGGCCCGTGGGCACCAGCACTAGACCCGGAGGGCAATAATGACCCGGGGGGGGCAATAATGACCCCGGGGGCACCAGCACTAGACCCGGGGGGGGGGGGCAATAATGACCCGTGGGCACCAGCACTAGACCCGGGGGGGCAATAATGGCCCATGGACACCAGCACTAGACCCGGGGGGGCAACAATGGCCCGTGGGCACCAGCACTAGACCCGGGGGCAATAATGGCCCGTGGGCACCAGCAGTTGAACTGGGAGCAATAATGGCCCGTGGGCACCAGCAGTTGAACTGGGAGCAATAATGGCCCGTGGGCACCAGCACACAGGAGAACACTGGGTCTGCTTACACAGACAGTACAGACTGAGCCGTCATAGGTGTCACACACTGACTGCTGAGCACAGACCCTGTATGTTGGGGGAGGGGAGGGGACCACTACTCAAGGTCTTTGTCCTCCTGCAGAATCCTAAAAGGAAGAGAAACAATAACACGAGCTGCCCCCCACCACAAGCACGGAGCTCCACTCACTGGGGCAAGCAAGTGCAGCAGAGGCAAAATCTGCTGCTCCAATAATACTGAATCACTGGAGAACTACAAGTCCCGGCAGACGCCGGGTAAACCAGAACTATACAACAAACCACTTAACGTTCTGCAGCAGAGTGGTGTCTGAGCCCACACAGCAGATCTTACTTGTGCCACCAAAGCCTCTGCAATGATTTGCGCCCCGGTGACTTCCCCTTGAGCCGCCATGTCCTCCGCTCCGTGCACTGCACTGACTCTGCTCTGCTGCAGCAGCGGCTGTTTTGCATGGCCCCTAGTAACGTCACACCGGTCCCGCCCACACCACGCCCCCTAGCTACAAAGATGTGGAAAAGCGGCGCAGAATGCAAGTAGGAGGCGGAGCTAATGTGTCATTCTACCAATCAGCTGCAAGGCACAGCCAGCTTCCGTCTCTTATCTGAGCCTGTGCCCCAAATGGACCTGCAGGGGGCGTAGACGGTACAAGGTCCAAACCAGAGCGGTGTCAAGGGTGAGTGGTGATGGGGGCAATGGCCGGGAAGAGGGAGCGATTCTAGTGCTGGGGTCTGCGGCATGTGCTCAGCTTCCTGCAGCGGTGTCACTGTCATGTATCAATCTATATATATATATATATATATATATATATATATATATATATATATATATATATATATATATATATATATATATATACAGGGCCGGACTGGGACTAAAATTCAGCCCTGGCATTTTAAGTCACACAGGCCCACTTGTCGCATGGTGACTGTATAATATCTTTGTACACCTGTAGGTTACAAGAAGTGAGGGGAGTGTAACACGACTATATAACATATAATTACAGCTGTATCCAGCATTACAGCTCAGTCCCCATAGACTGTAATACAGCACAGCCCCCATAGAATGTAATACAGGCAGGCAGCCCCCATAGAATGTAATGCAGGCAGGCAGCCCCCATAGAATGTAATACAGGCAGGCAGCCCCCATAGAATGTAATACAGGCAGGCAGCCCCCATAGAATGTAATGCAGGCAGGCAGCCCCCATAGAATGTAATGCAGGCAGGCAGCCCCCATAGAATGTAATGCAGGCAGGCAGCCCCCATAGAATGTAATGCAGGCAGGCAGCCCCCATAGAATGTAATGCAGGCAGGCAGCCCCCATAGAATGTAATGCAGGCAGGCAGCCCCCATAGAATGTAATGCAGGCAGGCAGCCCCCATAGAATGTAATGCAGGCAGGCAGCCCCCATAGAATGTAATGCAGGCAGGCAGCCCCCATAGAATGTAATGCAGGCAGGCAGCCCCCATAGAATGTAATGCAGGCAGGCAGCCCCCATAGAATGTAATGCAGGCAGGCAGCCCCCATAGAATGTAATGCAGGCAGGCAGCCCCCATAGAGTGTAATGCAGGCAGGCAGCCCCCATAGAGTGTAATGCAGGCAGGCAGCCCCCATAGAGTGTAATGCAGGCAGGCAGCCCCCATAGAGTGTAATGCAGGCAGGCAGCCCCCATAGAATGTAATGCAGGCAGCCCCCATAGAATGTAATGCAGGCAGGCAGCCCCCATAGAATGTAATGCAGGCAGGCAGCCCCCATAGAATGTAATGCAGGCAGGCAGCCCCCATAGAATGTAATGCAGGCAGGCAGCCCCCATAGAATGTAATGCAGGCAGGCAGCCCCCCCCCCCCCCAATAGCTCCACAATCCAGTCATCACTCATTGATAAAACAAACAAACACACTACTCACCTCTCTCCTCGTGTCCCACGCTGCTCCTGGCTCCGGCCTCAGCAGTCGCAGTCTGCCCGCCCGGTCACACAGCAGGTGCGCGATGATATGACGTCATCGCGCACCCGCAGTGTCAGCGGCAGGCAGAGCGGGGAATGATGGGAGAGGAAGCGTCAGCGGACGCTCTCTCCTCCATCATTGCATTCAACTGTACCGGCGTCTATGGCTATGTCTCCACGGTACGGATGGGCGGCAGTATCGCCGCAGCGGTGAAGCCGCTTGGCGCTAAGCCCCACCCCCTTAATGGGACGCGATCATGCCGGATGTGTTAACTCTTCACATCCGGGATGATCGCTCTCTCCCATAGGGCCCTGTGATATGCCTTGCGGGGACGCTGCTTCCCCGCAAGGTGCACGGGCATGCTGCGATCTGAAAAGACGCGCAGCATGTCCGGAGTCGCAGGGCCGCCGCGTGCGGGTTTCCACGCATAGTGGAGACAGGATTTCATCAAATCCCCTCCACTATGCAGGAACATCTGGACGCTGCTTGTTTGACGCTGCAGCGCTGCGCAGCGTCAAACAAGCAGCGTTTCCTGAATGTGGAAACATACCCTAAGACGCCAGTATAGTTGAATGCGGGGCCGGGAGTGTGCCGCGACAGCGTGGGAAGTGTGCCGACAGCGGCACATTCGAGCGGCCCACTACTGCCATCGGCCCTTCTGGCATTTGCCAGAACTGCCCTATGGCCAGTCCGGCTATATATATATATATATTAGATGGTGGCCCGATTATCTATATCTCTGTGTCACCTATTATCACACGTGTGTATGATAAATCTCACACAATATCGGTGCCTCAGGCAATAATGTGACTAGAGTACAATCCAAGAGTAATAAAAAAATATAAATTTATTAAAGTAATAAATACAACATATAAATAGACTAGGATCAGGTAATCAAAATACAGACAGTTATGTCCTGACTACAGATGTTATTGCTATTCATGGGTAAAAGGTGCTCAAGTGCCGCAAAAATAACCCTTAAATCCAGACAAAAAATATATAGTAATGATACAAGTATCCAATGGCTGTAGTAAACCGCGCGCTATGCCATTAAGCAGGACAGGGTTATACGCTCTCATCCGTGCTTACCCATGATGTTGCTAAGTCAGGACACGTGTCCACGCCACCACCGACGCACGCTTCGCCTCTTTGTCAAGGTGCGGTGGTGCACTATGTGCCTAACCGCCGTTAAATACCCTCATCTCTATGTGTCCATCCTCACGGCGCATGTGTCCGGATCCGTGCGCCGGTGATTACATTACTTCCGGCAGAGTGCGTCAGACATGCGGGCCAAGGAGACGTCGCATAGACGTCACTGACCCGCACACGTCAGCATCCAGCGCCATCCATAATGCTCCGAACTGCACGGGCCGCAGACATGCGCACCTGAACACAGGGGTGGTGCCAACAGCGGGGAAGGGAGTCTATCAAGCTAGCAAGATCTAATTACTAAGGTACATCAGAAAATACAAGTCACACACAATAATCATAATAATACCAGACAAATATACAGAATAAAGTGCATATGTGCAAAAAGGTGACATGATAGTAACATAATAAAAATACATACAATAATTGTGCAATAAATAAATATACAAAAAAGTGCTAGATGATGAACAAAGATTTTTTTTTTGTTTGTTGTGAAGCTATGTGATCGTGACACTTTTAACCAGTAGGTGTTCCACATAAATTGATTTATTTCTGACAAGAAACTCCCAAAACGGTCCAGTAGATCTCAATTAAGTCACAGTTCATCAATGTATATGATACCAAAAATTAAATAAACTAAAAAAGAAGGGGGGGGGAAACATATATATAATTAGTGCAAAATAAAACATAAAGACACACAAAAGCATATAATGAATGTAAAACGAGGATATCAAATCATAAATCGGAACTAAAGCTCAACTGCTCATTGAGACCTACCGGTGCCATTGTGTCAAGTGTCACGATCCACCGGCATTCTCTCTGAGCAAGTACGCGTCCCATGTCTCCGCCCCTAATGCCAGCATGAATTTTATCAATCCCCCTTGCATGGAGACCTCCCGAATTGCATTTATGTTTGAAACGAAAATGTTTTGGAATAGGTTTTAGGGTGTTTACATCCTCCACATCCCGAGCGGCCTCAATATCCCTCACATGCTCTGGAATACGTACCCCGAATTCGCGTGACGTTAGCCCAATGTAAATAAGTCCACAAGGGCAAACTGCATAATACACTACAAACGTAGTGTTGCATGTGATATAATCTTTGATTTTAAATTCCCTACGGCCATCGGATGAGGTGAAGGATGTAGCATGCCTAAGATTTTTGCATGCGAGGCAGTCTCCGCAGGGGTAAAAACCCACTTTAGGTGCATATGCTTTAAAAGGGTTAGGTATTTTGGCAACATAGTGACTCTTCACTAGTATGTCCCTCAAATTATTACTCTTTCTTGCTGTCATAAGAGGGCGTTGTGGAAGGCATTTCTGTAGGCAGGGCCGGTTTTAGGCAAAGTGGGGCCCTAGGCAAAGTTTAAAATGGGGCCCCAAATGCTAACATATTGCACATCACACAGAAGCATTTCTGTTGTATTTACATGCGCTGATTTCAGGCCGCTAAACGAGTGTGATCGACAATACTGAAGTCGTTGGACGCTTGTTTCCCAGCCTCTTTCCACCGTCTCAGAAAGAATGATGGGGACAGAACGAACACTAACAGATCACCATACAGTATTATGTTATCAGCAGCACATCTACAGTTTACACCGGCGTTGTGCTGCTGAGAACAATGATTTTTTTTCCGGCATAAACAATCCAATCACCCAATGAATATTGCTTGTTTAGTATAATGCACCCCATAGTCCTCCATATATTATAATGTGCACCACAGTCCTCCATATTGTAAAATGCGCACCCCATAGTCCTCCATATAATATAATGTGTCCCATAGTCCTCCATATAGTATAACACACTCCTCATAGTCCTCCATATATTAAAATATACTCCAGTCCTCCATATAGCATAATACACTCCTCACAGTGCTCCATATAGTATAATGCACCGCCATAGTCATCCATGTAATTCACTTCCTGTAGTATAATGCACCCCATAGTTCTTCATATAGTATAATGTATTCCCCATAGTCCTAGATACAGTATAATTCAGCCCACATATAGTATAATGCAGCCACCTCCCCACAGAGTATAATGTAACCTCCCCAAAGAGTATAATGTAACCTCCCCATAGAATATAATGCAGCCCCCCCATATAGTATAATATAGCCCTCTCATAGAGTATGATGCAATCACCCCTCATAGAATATAAATATAATACAGCCCCCCATAAAATATAATGTAGCCCCAAACAGGATATAATACAGCCCACCTCCTTATAGAATATAATGTAGCCCCATCAAAGAGTATGATGCAATCATCCCTCATAAAATCTAATAAAGCCCCCCACAGAATATAATGCAGCCCCCATAGTATATGACACAGCCTCCTCCATAAAATATAAGGTATAATGTACCCCCCAAATATATAACACAGCCACATAGTGTATAACACAGCCTCCCCATAGAATATAATATACCCCCACATAGTAGTATACAGCACAGCCCACATAGTAGTATACAGCACAGCCCACACAGTAGTATACAGCACAGCCCACACAGTAGTATACAGCACAGCCCACACAGTAGTATACAGCACAGCCCACATCCCCCCCTTCCCTCCCCTCCTCTCCCCTCCCAAGAATGGGCCCCACAGTCCGGTAAAAAAAAACACAAGCTCCTCACCTCTCCTCGTGCCCGCACTGCTCCCTGCTCCTGTGTCGGCGGCTGCCGCTGCACTGCCCGGCACAAAGTGAGTGCGCGATGATGCGCACCTGCAATGTCAGAGGCAGAGCGGAGAATGATGGGAGAGGGAGCGTCAGGTGACGCTCTCTCCTCCATCATTGCTTTGAACTATACCAGCAGACGCAGGTATAGTTCAATGCGGCGGGGGAGTCGGTGCTGGTGGCAGGCGGGCCCCCCTGCCTCACAGGGGCCCCATAGCGGCTGCATGTCTTGCCGCTAGCTGGGGGCCCCTGGGGGAGTGGGGGCCCCAGGCAGCTGCCTGGTCTTCCTGCCCCTAACGCCGGCCCTGTCTGTAGGATAGGGTCTGTTTTAAGAACAGACCAGTGACGATCAAGAATTGATCTCATAAGGTCCCATCTGTGGTTATAGGTAGATATAATTCTCAGCTCACCATCCTTTTTCTCCCGGTTACACACAGCTCCACTCCTCCCGTTCGCCATCAAATCATCCCTAGAGGCTTTTTTAGCTCTTAAATAGCCATGTTTGATACACCTTCTGCTATATCCTCTATTAGAAAATCTCTCCCCAAGATCCACTGCCTATCTCTCGAACAAAGTCTCAGTAGTGCATACTCTTCTAGCACGGAGGAATTGTCCGACTGGTATGGACTTGATTGTGGAACACGGATGTGAAGAGGAGGCATGTAACAGGGCATTAACAGATGTCTCCTTGCGATACAAATCAGTATGAATAAGACCATCATTCTGCACTTTAAGTGTAATATCCAGAAATGAAATTTCCTTCTGATGGTACACATACGTGAGATGTGTGTTGGAGCCATTGCGGTTCAGTCCCAACATAAAATCATGCAGTTCAGCAACAGGGCCTTGCCAGATAAAAAGCACATTATCAATGTACCTAAACCATCCAATAATCTGGGGAGCGGCAAGATGCGCTTGATAGAACTCCCTTCCCCGCTGTTGGCACCACCCCTGTGTTCAGGTGTGCATGTCTGCGGCCCGTGCAGTCCAGAGCATTATGGATGGCGCTGGATGCTGACGTGTGCGGGTCAGTGACGTCTATGCGACGTCTCCTTGGCCCGCATGTCTGACGCACTCTGCCGGAAGTAATGTAATCACCGGCGCACGGATCCGGACACATGCGCCGTGAGGATGGACACATAGAGATGAGGGTATTTAATGGCGGTTAGGCACACAGTACACCACCGCACCTTGAGAAAGAGGCGAAACGTGCGTCGGTGGTGGCGTAGACATGTGTCCTGACTTAGCAACATCATGGGTAAGCACGGATGAGAGCGTATAACCCTGTCCTGCTTAATGGCATAGCGCGCAGTTTATTACAGCCATTGGATACTTGTATCATTACTATATATTTTTTGTCTGGATTTAAGGGTTATTTTCGTGCCACTTGAGCACCTTTTACCCATGAATAGCAATAACATCTGTAGTCAGGACATAACTGTCTGTATTTTGATTAAATGATCCTAGTCTATTTATATGTTGTATTTATTACTTTAATAAATTTATATTTTTTGATTACTCTTGGATTGTACTCCATTTTTCTTATGTTTTATGTTATGCCTAGGAGTGTCCCGTAGGTGCACCTTTGAGACATCTACATGGGTATTGGTCTCTGTGGCACCTTTATACTAATGTTGCCCTGTATGGTTTGTTTATCAACAATGTGACTAGCTCTGGCCCAGTGTCCCTATGTCTTGGCCCTTTTGTCTAGGGGCTTGGTGCTCTGGTTACAAGTAGTTAAGAGGGTCGTCCAAGGTAGCCGAATAGCTTCCCACAGGCAGGAATACTGGTATAGAAATATATTAGCTATACTCACCATTGTGCCCCTCCATTCTGGCGCTGTGTCCCATCGCTGGTCTTGGACAAGTTCCCCAGTTGGTATTTTAGTGCGATGTTCCACTCACCTGCTATTACCTCTTCCTACTTCTGGTTGAATCTTAGCTCTGCTCCATTAATGGAAGTTCTGACCCCCCTACAATGTTCCTCTGAAACTTGGTTGTTCACACTAAGGGTATGTTTCCACGTGGTGTATTTGCTGCAGATTGGATGCTGTGTACAGCCGCAGCATCCAATCCACAGCGGCCAGATGTTACAGTATAGTGGAGGGGATTTTTTTTGAAATCCCATCTCCACTATGCGTACAAAGACGCAAGAGGCAGACCTGCGTATACGCACATGCGGCCCGTCTTTCTAGACCACAGCATGTCTATTTATCTTGCGGAGAAGCTCAGTCTCCGCAATATAAATTACACAGTCTATGTATAGAATGCGATGATTCTGCATCTGTTCAATGAGCACAAGCGGGATCACCGTGTGTACAAAGGGGGGCAGCGCTGCCATTCCGGACTGTGGAAACATAGCCTAACACATGTTCTGTCCGTGCGCCGTTCATGGGTGCAACGGATCACACGCAGACAGCACACACAACGTTCGCCTCGGTGCTGGTGCACGTGGTCCATTTTCCACATGCTCCTCAGTTTCCTGAATAAAAACCTCCACAGTATTTTCCGATTTACACATCCGACTAGTGCATGTGAACAGTGGGCAGCTCATTAATCAGCTAACGAGCACATGGAGACCGTTAAGTCCACAAACCACCCCGAACAGCAGTTTATAAAAAAGAAAAAAAGAAAAGTTCATTACGCCACCTCCCTGGGTTCAGGGCTGAGTCTCCACCACTGCTCCTTCCTGTGTCTGTTATTGTCTGCAGTGTTGTCACGTCGACAGCGCTGCAGCCAATCCATGTACTCAGCAGTTCAAAGTCAACTCAGGTAGGGCCACTACGCACTATTGGCTGCAGACAATAACAGACATCAGGAATAGCTAGGGGAGAGGGAGTTTGTCTAGTTAAAGGGGTTTTCCAGTTTTGCAAAGATCAGAATATGAAATGGTGTGGATGCGTAAGCCCCTCTCTTCCTATTACAAATGATCCCTTTTTTTTTTTGCAAGGATCCAATGTGTCAGTCGGGAGAGATCCAGTATAGAGTTCATATGCAAATCAGGCTGGAAGAGCAATGGGGTCTTTAATTGTTCTTGGAAGAGGCTGTGCAATTGGATTGACCCCCCCCCACCAATGCACATTCAGCCTGATTTAGATATGACTTCTAGATGTGTTATGTCTCATGTCAGACACATATGATCTTTACAAATAAGGACTCGCTTATACAGAGGGACAAGCGTCTACAACCATGGCACTGCGTCCACAGGTAGAACGGGCCGACAGGTTCCACTTTCAACCAGTTACCTAAAAAGATGGGCTGCAGTTTGATGAGTGATCGCTATATGAATTCCTTCTGTATTTCCATCAAAAGGAAACGCCTGGATCTATCAATAACAAAATGTACGACTTGGAAATCTTTTATACCTCTCACACCCGGCACTGAATAATGCAAGCTGAGATGTAATAAGTCAGTAAAACTTACAATATTAGTAAATACAAAATATAAAACAATAAATAAAGATTAAAAACCACAGCAAAGCTTTATTCCAGCAGATGAAAATAATCTATGTCTATGAACATAAAATTATGACAGAAACATATGTACAAATTGCTCTATAAAAAAGATTGAACAGAAGAGTAAAGCAATGCATGGAGAGCTGGTGATGGTTACTGTAGGCCAATTTGCTGGCAGTACTTGGCATCCTGCACATTTAGTCTGCTGTCACTCCCTAAATGTCCACAATTTCATTGTTGTCCATGTATTGCCGCAGGTTGCTGTACTTGGACTCTCCATCAGTTCTTAAATCGCTTTCAAGCTTGTCCTTGATCCCGGGATTCATCATGTGTGCTCCCCTCCCAGTGATATAAGACTTCAAGAACTTGAAAAACTAATAGAAAAAAGTGACCAGTGATTAACCAAATGTGATCATTTTACTGAGACGTTTCTTTTATTTGGGGCGAACAGATTATCCATTAATGAACAGGAGACAGGTTTTTTTTTTTTTTGTTTGTTTTTTTAACCTAAACATGTACTGCCTAAGTGTATGTACTCTGTGTTAGTATATTTGCCTACGGCCGCCTTCTCCAGGGTCCAGCACCATTCTGCTCCTCTTCTCAGTGACGTCACCACTGTACAGATGCTCCGAATTACACTGTGCTTTGTATGACCCAGAAGTGGCTTTTCTTTTACAATGTAAGGCTGCCGTCACACTAGCAGTATTTGGTCAGTATTTTACATCAGTATTTGTAAGCCAAAACCAGGAGTGGGTGATAAATGCAGAAGTGGTGCATATGTTTCTATTATAGTTTTCCTCTGATTGTTGTCCTGGTTTTGGCTTACAAATACTGATGTAAAATACTGACCAAATACTGCTAGTGTGACGGCAGCCTAAATCTGTGGAGTGGCCGAAAAAGGCTCCATAGGCTTACCTAGTAAAAGAGACTTCTGGCTCAAACATAGAGCATAGAGTGATCGATATAGTCTGAAGTGCGGTGACATCACTGAGAAAAGGAGCAGAACTGCACTGGATACCAGAGAAGGCGGTCTTCAGCAGCCAAGCATCTTCCTCATTCTTGGAGGCTGGACGCTCCTAATTGACG
Organism: Ranitomeya variabilis; assembly: GCF_051348905.1. Classification (NCBI taxonomy): domain Eukaryota; kingdom Metazoa; phylum Chordata; class Amphibia; order Anura; family Dendrobatidae; genus Ranitomeya; species Ranitomeya variabilis. Next base: position 99,650,036 of record NC_135237.1, read on the forward strand.
GTATGGACCAGTATCAGGCATGAAATATACATGCTTTTGAGGCAGCTTTGACTGCAGCATTGGAAGTGAAGTGGCCCTGGAGATAAGTGTGTTACAGATATCCCACCCAGCTGCTGTGCAGTGCTGACAAGATCCAAAGAAAAGAACTTGTAAGTACTGCACGTGTTTGGTCACCGTTGTTAGGCCAGTCTCACACGTCCAGATAATTCCGGTACCGGAAAAATCGGTACCTTAGTTATCCGTGTCCATGAGCTCATCTGGCACATCAGTGTGGCACACGTGCGGCAGCCATGTGCCGACTGAGTACCACACGGACCGTGCAGGAGACAGCGCTACAGTAAGTGCTGTCCCCCCTGCGTGTGGTGCTGAAGCCGCCATTCATTCCTTCTCGCCATTCATTCCTTCTCCCCAGCAGATTTCGCTGGAGAGAAGGAATGAAAAATCATGTTTTCTTAATTTTTTTTTTTGTTTTTAAAATAAAGTTCCCGGTCACTTCCCGCCTCCCACCCCCTGTGCGCCCGCCCGCTTGCATTAAAATACTCACCCAGCTCCCGCAATGCTTCATCTCAGCGCCGCAGCTTGTCCTGTATGAGCGGTCACGTGGTAGCGCTCATTACAGTGATGAATATGCGGCTCCACCCCTATGGGAGAACGCTGCTGGAGAGAAGGAATGAATGGCGGCTTCAGCACCACATGCTGGGGACAGCGCTTAACTCTAGCGCTGTCTCCTGCACTGTCCGTGTGGTCCTCAGTCGGCACACAGACAGCATCTGTGTGTGATCCGTGTGCTCCCACGAACACTGACATGTCTCCGTGTTTTTCAAACGGACACACAGTCCGTGAAAACACACTGACATCTGCAGAGACACATTTATTTTAATGTGTCTACGTGAGTTAGTGTCTCCGGTACGTGAGAAAACTGTCACCACACGTACCGGAGCCACTGACGTGTGAAACAGGCCTTAGACTGCAGCTCTGGCCAGTTCCCAAGACAAGACAAGATGTAAACATAAAACAATAGTAATATTAAGAGAACAATGATACATTTTAAGAGATAATGAATTGGAAACTTGCCTTTGCAATTAAATAAAAAGAAAGTCCGTCTCACCCGCGTAAATGATTGCCGCAATCGGACCAAGGCTATGACATAGAGAGGAAAAGAAAATGTTCAACTCCACGATGGTGCAAAAAAACAAGCAGCATGAATAAGGGTGCTATCTCGCCTGAAACGCATTGATGCAATGTTTTTTATTCCATTTCTTCCATGGACATTGTAAGTGTACCTCCCCCCACCCCCCGAAAAAAAATAGCCATGTACAAGATACACTTAAAATGTGCAAGGAAAAAAAAAATCAAAAACATTGTATCAATGTGTTTCTGGTGTAATAGCACCCCTAATCATGGTTATTTATTTTTTTGCACTCTTCCACCGAATAAACTACTTTGCGGCATCGTGGAGCTGAACATTTTCTCCTTTTACTTTCCAATTATATATTCACCTTTTGAAAATGGAAATAATCCTCTTAAAGTTGGTTTTATACACTCTTAACTATCTATTATGTCCTGATCAGGTACTGCTGCCATAACAAAGCAGGCACTAAATGCTTTGGTCCTATCCAGTAAAAGCCGGAGAAAAAAAACTCCCAATACCTTGAAAAAGTATCCATACCCTGTGAACTTTTCCAAATATTTTCACGTTCCACCCAAACATGTAAAGGGGTGGTCTGGAAGTCAAATACATTTTATTGATGATCATGTCCGAAGAGCTGTAGAAATGAATGGCGCTATATAAGCCCTCCCCTGAAATGGGGCATCATCAGTGACACGGCCGGGCTATTGACTCAGGATGGTGGGATAAAGGGGCTGAATACAAGCTCACATCTCAACTTTAAAAATATACACTTGAAAATATTTAGAAAAGCTTGTGTAATTTCTCTTACACTTCAGAAATACTTGCTACTTCGTGTTGGTGTATCACATAAAATACAGTTAAGTTTGTGGGTGTATCATGAAAAAATGTGGAATGGATACTATATCACAGCACTGTTGGTGGCAAAAAACCTGGTGACTAATAATAATAATAGAAAATTGGACAATTGTGATTGTTTGCATAAGTAATTGAATAATCCTCAATAATATACTATTCCGTTCACATTAATTCAGTGCTCTGCGTTGCGCAATACTTAAGGGTTTCCTTTCGGAATTCCAAAAAAACTGTATTCCAACAGGAACCCCGACCTAACCAATCAGTAGAATAAAGCTGACTAAGTCACTGTGGACACAATCTGGCAGTTTTTGTCTGTTTTTTGCATCTGGAATAGATGGAATAGTGGCTGAACTGAAGCCAGACTGTGTCCACAGTGACTGCAGGCTCCATTGAAGTCAGTGATTACATGGGGCTCCTGTTGGAATACATTTTTTTTTTTTTTCCTAGGGATTCTACAGAAACCCCGATGACGTGCTTAGCATGTGTGTGAACCGAGCCCAGTAAATATTCGGTTTGGTCTGTATAGGCTTTCAGCCTTTGGATCTGAGCAATATTGTTCCTATTCACTGATGGTACGAACGACTATCACAAAACCAAAAAGGGATGTGATTGGTAGCTTTAAAAAAAAGAAAAAAGTGTAATAAAAAAAATATTGCAGAAATCTTATGCTTTATTTATGTAAAACAGGGATTTACTTATAGTATAGTTGTAATACAAAGTATCTGATTCTGGGGGACTGTTACTTGCATCATAAATAACTTAAATCTTATATTGTATCATAAGCAGATTGTTTGGTTTGATCATTGTTATACTCTTCACCCTGATGGCTTCTCACTAAATCCACATACATAGTGGTGGTCACTAACATCAGTTCTTGTATAAAAATCTGGTGAGGGCATCTTACATGTGTGAACAGTTAAGTCATACATAAAAATAAGTTTAAATCCCCATTAACCCTTTGTCTTTTGTCATCCTAGTTAATTATCTTAAATGTTATCTACTCCAGTTTTGCTGCCTATTTAATTCTGCACACATTTTCTTTTACAGTATATCAAAACAATATATAAGGTAACAAGATTATTACCAAATCTCTGTTGTATGGATTTCCCAAGGATTTCCATTCTCTCTCTTGGGAGGACTGAGCAGCTGTGCTTACAATAAGTAGAGATAGTATGTAGACTGCTACGACATGGGTTTCTTTCATCCTATTAAAATATAGAAAACATCCATAGATCGGTGCATTCAATATATGACCTGAAATGCCGAGAAGTAGAACACGTGCAGACTTCAATAGAAGAGAAACTCTCTTACCTTCTGGAAAGCAGCAGCTGTGCCTGTGTCCACCACTGCCTCCTTGTCTTCCGCTCCACAGACTGACAGCCAGATTCACTGACTCAATTTATATGTCTTAATGACAATCCGCTTCCCACACTGAAGTTGTGTGCAGATGAGCACGATCAGTTGACCTGCTTTGTTCACCCACTAATGGAGCAGCAATTAGAGCCCCTTTGAGAATATTTTTCATGAGTAAGAGGATTGGGGGAAAAAAAAAGCTCAGGAATAAAGCTAAGTTTTCTGAAATGTCTCATTTAATAAAACTTTGAGAGGCCACTCGTGTTTGGAGAGGTGCTTCACACCTACGTCATAGATGCTCTCTTCAGAGATGTGTCTTTAAAAAAACCAAACCCATAGCACTAGAAGTGCTGTTATAATTTAATGATTTCAGTCGTTTCATGTAAGAGAAATGTGTATTTTTAACTTTAACCCTTATTGTGCTGCTTCTGATGTCTATCCATAGAGACGTAGTTGCAAGTACCATACGAGGGAAATCATCACTCTAATCCTCGCTGTGATTTATTCAGCAGTTTGCATACAAAATAATGCTGAAAGCGGAATTTGTTCTGAATGTTTTTAGTGCCTGCCATATATTCAGTTTATTTTATGCTTACTAGATTTGTTCATTTACATATCATTTATCTTCAAAAAGGTGAACTCTGTAGACTGAAGAGAAATGAGGATTTGCCATCAACCAGGTATGATGGTTTTAATGTTGTGATTGCAGCCACAATTGTAAGGCTTAGGCCGGGGTCACACTTGCATGTGCAATGCAAGAAACTCTCTCCCCTCAATACCCGGCACTGCCGCCGGCACTCGGGACCGGAGTGTGCGGCTGCATGTATTTCTATGCAGCTGAACGCTCCGGTCCCGAGTTCCGGTGGCAGTGCCGGGTATTGAGGGGAGAGACTTGTGTGAGTTTCTCGGGTTGCACACGCAAGTGACCCCAGCCTTCGAGTGCTTTTACACTACACTTGGTCCCATCGTGTACATGCGCCGACAGCATCAATGTGTGCTTTGCCGTGCATTATTTTTGAACATATACCCCCCCACGCTAGGCGGACAATCAGAAGCGGTCTACTACATCTGAGTGTCTACCTCCACTTAGCGTATACACCCAAAAATGATGCATGGCAGTGCACACGTTGACTGTCTGCACCATTATAGTCAATGGTCCCATCGGCGCATGATGCTGAATCCCATTTTCTGTGTGGGAGTTTGGACATGAGCCCCAACGGGACCACTGAACGTGGGACAAAGCGTAGTGTAAAAGGTCTCTTACATTAAATTATCTCCACATCATGGTCGTTCAGACCTACAGTTGCAGTCAAATATATTCAACCCATTGCATATTCGTTTAGTAAACTTTGCAAACATTCTCCTGTTTGCAGTATCTTAACACAACTAATATATCAAGTGGTTTCTCCACATTCAACACAAAAAGTCACTTTTATGATTGTTGCAGTCTCAGAATTATTCAATCCCCCTAAAAATAATGTCTAATAAGAAAACATTTGTAAATCAGATGTTGTCCTCAAGAACATCAAAGCTTCATTAGTTACATAAGGTAATGCTTGAGATAAAACACATCAAATACCTGGATTGGCTAGGGGTTTGCTGACTGATATTTGATTGCATGTTAAAAATATGGCAAGACAAAAAGTTAAAGGGGTTTTGCAAACTTGAATGAATGGTTTTAAAATAATAATTAAACTAAGGCATATTCACCCTTTAGCACCCCTGTGGATTCAATGCATGCGGTTCTGGAGGTCTCCTCCAGGAGCAATGTTTGATCTTTTCAGATGTTGACAGGATAAATGAATAGACAGCTGTGTGTTACCGTTCATCTTCTGAAGGTTTGTCCCGCAGAGTGTGAGACATTTGGGAGATATGCTGGTTATATATTGAATGTCCATCTGGAGCAAGCTATCTAATTAGATGCCCCGAAGATAAAGTCCAGGAACAGTATGAACTTATACAATCAAAAACCCATCCACATTTCCTGTAACCAATCTCAATGTCTTGGCTGAATGGGATGGGTTTTCTCTAAAAACTTGCCTCTCCATACATATATTCAGTAGTACAACATTATATTACTTTTATTTTACCAGTCTTTTTCCACAAAGCCTGTTTCTACTTGCAAGCATGGTCTTTTCCTGACAATGCAAAGACCTATCCCCTGTCATGATCCAGACTGGGTTTTGAGTCCTGTTTTCTCGTTTTCCCGGTCTGGTCATGTCAAGCGTTAATCTTTCTCAGTCTCTGTCTGGGTTCAGGTTGGCTACTTATCGCCACTGCTTCCTGCAGGCGATGTCAGTTATAGTTTTTGCCTAGTGCTGCTGTAGCTGACTCTGATTGCTCTGATTTGTTCTGCTGCATTTGCTGTCTGAACCCATGTCTGTTTCCCCAATTCCCATCTTGGCTCTGTTTCCCTTTTACTGTGCTGACTCCCTGGTTTTGACTTGGCTTGTATCCTGATCTGCTTCTGTCTTTTGGCTTACTCGCTCCTGACTGTTATTGACCCCCTGGCTTATCTCTGTCATGAGTTTACTTATTCCTTTGGTACTGTGCTACAGTCTATGATTTGACCCGGCTTGTTTGACTATTCTGCTGCCACCTGTGGGAGCCTCACTGCTGCACTGCAGGCCAGCTCTGTTTAGGTGCAGTCCTGCTTCCACTCTACTGCCATCTAGTGGAGCCTGCACCTACCTGCATTGCAGCAGCGTGACATCCCCATTTTCTGTAATCTGTCTCATTGTATCTGCTGCTAGAGATGATGACTTGACAACAGGCAGTGAAGTCAGAAGGGAGACGCCTAGTGGCCTACACTTTACAGTGATTTTTCAGGGGGTAAAACAGAATAATTTTTAAATCCAGTGATTTGACGATTATTTATCACATTATCTATCAATTGGGATCAAGTGTGAAATTACAGTGATCATGTACGAAAAAATGTGCACTGATATAAAGTATTACTGGCACACACAGTACTTGTATTCTATTGCATGGCCTTTTGTATTGATAGTTCGACTTTTTTTATATAATTATGACTAAGTTAGCAAGAAAGAGGTCACTTTTGTGAGTCTTTAGTTGTCACGTAAGACTAACAGGAGATTGGAAACCTCCTGTGGTCAACGAAGCAAGAAGACTTGTAATAACTAACTGATAAATTACACTGAATTGCAGTAAATTCACAAAAGTAAACAAGTCGAATTGTATAATGGAAATTGTACAGTTCTTCTCTAGACCATGGTGACATTTTACACCTGTTTTGAGGACTTCCGAGTAAAGTGAAGTAATAAAATAATTTAATGGTAGCAATTACATAAAATTACCTATTTGGTTTGTTCCGCGAACAAAAAATGTTTCCTAAGGTCAAACAAAATTAGACCCATTTCTAAGAAACCATCAATTCCAAGTTAACTTTTAAATTAGTTTTAGAAAAATGGAAATAAGAGATAAGCTAGTTGTAGAATGTCAATGCAGTCAGTAAAATGGTAGGCTGTACATACGGTCTCATGTTCCAGGCATTCTGTGTGGCAGATATTTTTCATTAGACGCAATGTAGCTATATATATATATATATATATATATATATATATATATATATATATATATATATATATATATATATATATATATATATATATATATATTCTACAAAATTGCTACATTGCTTCTAGGGAAAAGATCTGCACATGGAATGTCTGTTGATATGGTATTGGGACTCTGGGCGCTAACCAGGTCTGTAGGGTTAGGGTCACCATAGTCTAACCCTGTCTCCCCGGATTACTCCTGAAGGTGAAGATGCAGGGTTCATGAGCCTTGCTATGCTCCTATATCTACCCTGATCTGCCCCCTTCCTATACACGTCAGCTTCCCAGTGTAGTGCGAAGCTGAAGTGCATAGGAACACAATATCCAAACATGGGAAGACGGATGGGAATAAACAAAAATGCTAACAATACAAAGTACACACACCAAACAGAGTGGGAAGCAAGGGAGTTAAAGAAAGGAGAAATCAAATAGGAGAGGATAAGTATGTGCACACAAACAAACTCCGATCTCCAAACACCAACTCTAACCATGAACTATACCTCCAACTCCAGAACCAGGCAGTAAGAACTAACACTGACAATCCCTAAGTGCCAGAGGAAAGCTTATATAGCCGAGGGGCATGTCCACACTGAACAGCAGAGACAATCTAGGCAGGAAAGCTCCAGGAGCATCAACTGAATAGATTTACTCTTGCACTGCTAGCTAGGAAAAAAACTGCACTGTTTAATACGATGTTGAAGTACTTCTAACCAGTGCAGGAGTTTGTGAAACAAGACATTGCAGTTATCTGGTCTTTCTCTGTCACAGTATTCCCGTAACAATGTCTATATGGAAATATAAGAAGAAGAAAAATAGAGCAACACAGATAGAGTCTGGGTGCAGAGCTGTTATGATCCTTAGTGGTTGAGGATCACAAATTACTCCAGCTAAGTAACAAACGTAGGACAAGCTCTAGGGAGGTGGCAAACTGGACTGACCGCAAATCTGAACCTATCCAAACACACTAGAAGTAGCCGGTGAACGTGCCTAAAAAATCCTAGACGTCTCGAGCCAGCCTGAGGAACTAACTACCCCTAGAGAGAAAGAAAGACCTCTCTTGCCTCCAGAGAAATAATCCCCAAAGATATAGAAGCCCCCAACAGATAATAACGGTGAGGTAAGAGGAAGGCACATACACAGGGGTGAAAGCAGATTCAGCAAATGAGGCCCACTAATACTAGATAGATTCCCTTTTCTATTTTCTGCTATGCGGTCAGTAAAAAACCCTTACAAAATATCCACACTGAGATTTCAAGAACCCCCACACCAACTCACGGTGTGGGGGGAGAAACTCAGTCCCCTAGAGCAACCAGCAAGCAAGGAAATCACATTTTAGCGAGCTGGACTAAAAACATAATGAACACTGATAATCAAAAAATGATCAAACAAAAACTTAGCTTGTCTTGGAGAGACTGGGAGCAAGGTAGACACAAGGAATCTGAAGAGCACTGAATACATTGATAGCAGGCAAGGAACTGAGTATCCAGGTGAACTTAAATAGGAAACCAACCAAGGATAACGAACCAGCTGATGCTGCAACCTGCAGAAAGACAACACTACACAGTACCGCTAGTGACCACTAGAGGGAGCCCAAAAATAGAGTTCACAACACAGAGCCCCCCAGGCAAATACTAAACCTCAATATAAAAATCCAGAAAAAATGGAGGCAGCACACCATTTGTAGTGAAGAGGAGCTATTTATTCAGCCCAGAAAGCGACATTTCGGGCCCAACAGGAACCTTTCTCAAGCCTTGAGAAAGGCTTGAGAATGGTTCCTGTTGGGCCCGAAATGTCGCTTTCTGGGCTGAATAAATAGCCCCTCTTCACTTCAAACTGTGCTGCCTCCATTTTTTTCTGGATTTTTATATGGAAATATATAGATAGGTATATTCTAACTAGACCAGGAAAAAAGTGTTTGATGTATACATTTTCACTAAGTTCTTTATCGTATACTGTGCAAATAAACCAGCCAGTCAGTTTGGTAGCAGGGAACAGTGTTGTGTTTTTGTTTCCTCCCCGTATCATTTTCCATTATTACACATAACTTAACTTAATTTATGGACATCTATGGTTTGATTTCTTTGCTTGTGTGGATTTGATGGATTGTCACCGAATTTCCTATTTGTAGTACCTTTTAAGAAATATATTTACTTTGAAAATTGATGACGTGTTCAATACTTATTTAATCTGCAATGTGTTATTTTTATTTTTTTTTATTATGCTGTGCGTATATAGCTACATCATATTCCGCAGTGCTTTACAGACGTTATCAGATCTGTCCCCATTGGGGCTCACAAACTAAATTAAGTGTGTGTTTTGTATATATCTCCCCTGAGTATTCCACATTTGCTTTATAAATGTGATACCTGGTTCCAGACAAATAGTCCTTTTTATTTAGTGTGCCTAATATGCTAATCATAATTTTTACCAAGGAGGTGTTGCTCAAAGGGAAATTATGTAACGTATAGGATAAAAACAATGAGCAAATACCCTGCAGTAGGTAAGTAATAGTACATGTAAATAACAGCTCATCCAGCATGGCACATCAATGCGAGCTGTGGCAAGAAGGTATGCTGTGTCTGTCAGCGTAGTGTCCAGAGGCTGGAGGCGCTACCAGGAGACAGGCCAGTACACCAGGAGACGTGGAGGGGGCCGTAGGAGGGCAACAACCCAGCAGCAGGACCGCTACCTCAGCCTTTGTGCAAGGAGGAACAGGAGGAGCACTGCCAGAGCCCTGCAAAATGAACTCCAGCAGGCCACAACTGTGCATGTGTCTGCATAAACGGTTAGAAACTGACTCCATGAGGATGGTCTGTGTGCCCGACATCCACAGATGGGGGTTGTGTTCACCATCCAACACCGTGCAGGACGCTTGGCATTTGCCACAGAACACCAGGATTGGCAAATTTGTCACTGGTGCCCGGTGCGCTTCACAGATGAAAGCAGGTTCACACTGAGCACATGTGACAGAGTCTGGAGATGCCATGGAGAGCAATCTGCTGCCTGCAACATCCTTCAGCATGACCGGTTTGGGTCAGTAATGGTGTGGGGGGTGGAATTTCTTTGGAGGGCCGCACAGCCCTCCATGTGCTTGCCAGAGGTAGCCTGACTGCCATTAGGTACCGAGATGAGATCCTCAGACCCCTTTTGAGACCATATGCTGGTGCAGTTGGCCCTGGGTTCCTCCTAATGCAGGACAATGCCAGACTTCGGCTGGAGTGTGTCAGCAGTTCCTGCAAGATGAAGGCATTGAAGCTATGGACTGGCCGCCTGTTCCCCAGACCTGAATCCGACTGAACACATCTGGGACCACAGAGTGTCCAGGAGGTGGTGGATGCTTTAGTCCAGGTCTGGGAGGAGATCCCTCAGGAGACCATCCACCGCCTCATCAGGAGCATGCCCAGGCATTGTAGGGAGATCATACAGGCACGTGGAGGCCACACACACACTACTGAGCATCATTTCCTTGTCTTAAGGCATTTCCATGGAAGTTGGATCAGCCTGTAACTTCATTTTCTCTTACCCCATGACGGCACCATGGGGAGAGAGAGAGAGAGAGAGAGGGATCTGCCCTCGGGGACAGGAAACCTACAGGTAAAAAAGGCGGTACCTCTCTCCCACATCAGTTCGGTTTCCTGTCCCTGACGGGGAACCTGCAGCGTGGACGTCGTGGGATGCCGGGGGTTCATCGATTCGGTTATTGGCAGCGGGGGGCCCTGCTTCGAATACGGTGGCTAATCCTCCCCCGAAGGCCACGTTCTCAGGGTCGGCGGGCCCGTGCGTGAGCGGGGGAGAAGCAGTGATGAAAGACCCAGTCTGCTTCTCCCCCATTGAAGCATAGAAATAGCTGGTAATAGGTGACGGCGGTTACCTCGTGTCTTACTGCCGGTTCTCCCACCGGGTAGTGCGCTCGTCCATGGGTCCCTCTGTTGGCACCAGCGGGCGCTTGGGATCCTGGGGCTGGAGCGGGCGCTTCCTCCGGCGTGGTCGGCAGGCGTGCTCCGGGCAGTACTCTTTGCAGGGAAAGATGGCGGCAGCAGAATGCGCATGCACGGGCCGGGCGCAGAGCATTCTGGTACTCCCAGAATGCTCAGCACAGGGGTCACTTCCGGGGCGGCGCACAGCATCTCTGGGTAAAAGCCCAGCGGTGCGCCGCCCCACCTATATATAAAAGAGGACAGAAAGCGAATGGCCGGTGCTCAGCAAGGTCTCACTATGAGTGAGGTAGAGCAACCAGCAGAAGAAACTCTGCAGACCCTGCTGAAAAAGAGCCAGCCCCAACAGCAGCAGCACCATCGCCAGCAGCGGCGACAGCACGATGCTTCTTCCCAGCGTCGCAGCTCCGGATCTCAATGTAGCAGAAGCTCGGGTGGATCCAGCAGACCAGTAACGGTTCAAGTCGAGGAAGCTACTCCTACGCCAGAACCGGTATCCCCCTTAAATTAGGAGGGTAAGTGATCTTCGTGAATGCTCAGGTTCTAAAAGGGTTTTTTTTATTGTATTTTTTTCTTGGGGGAAGAAATGTACAGTGAAAACCAGGCACAGAGTTTGCCCGATCTGCTCCGTAGAACTACCCACTACATGGGTAAAGAAACTCTGTGCCATATGCATAGAAAACACCATTTCCGAGGAGTCCCCAAGATTCACATCCGATTTAAAACAATTAATTCAATCACAGGTAGAGGATGCGTTAAAAATTGCCAAAGGATTGAAAAAGAAGCGTAGATCTAAACATATGTCCCCGGAGCCAAGTTCTAGTGAAGAAAATAGTAATATATCTGATTCAGATAGAGAGGAAAGCGGACTATCATCCTCTTCTTCCTCGGAGGGGGTTCACAATTGTTTTCCCATTGAAGAGACAGATGCTTTGGTAAAAGCGGTAAGAACTACCATGGGGCCAGTAGAGACTAAATCCAAAAAAAGGGCACAAGACTTTATGGTTAGCGGTCTGGAACAAAGGAAACGTAGGGCGTTTCCTATAAATGATAAAATACATGCCCTAATAAAAAAAGAGTGGAAAAAACCAGACAAAGTCCTCTTAACCCCGAAAAGGAAATATCCTTTTGATGACCCAGCCTGTTCTTCCTGGAGTAAAGCCCCAAAACTGGACGTCGCAATAGCAAAAGCATCGAGAAAATTTGCTTTACCTTTTGAAGATATGGGGACCCTAAAGGACCCTATGGATAAGAAGGCTGAGGTATTTCTAAAAGGTGCTTGGGAAGCCGCGGGGGGGGGGGGGGGGACTAAAACCGGCTATAGCCTCCACATGTACTGCCAGAGCATTAATGGTGTGGTTGGACCATCTACAGTCACAACTAAAGGATAGATCCTCAAGAGAATCAGTATTAGATTCAGTCTCGATAATGAAAGGAGCAGCGGCGTTCCTGGCGGATGCATCTATAGACTCTGCCAGACTAGCGGCAAGAGCTGCTTCTTTTTCAAACGCAGCTAGAAGGGCTTTATGGCTCAAATGCTGGCCGGGGGACTTACAAACAAAGTCCAAATTATGTTCCATACCCTGTGAGGGGGAATTTCTATTCGGCCCTACCTTAGATGATATCCTGGAGAAAGCGGGGGATAAGAAAAAAGCCTTCCCGGGGTTCCCTAATCAATTATATAAACGGTCCTTTCAGAACAGAAAATTTATGCGTAGAAGGCCACCAAAAAATCAGAAAGAAGGATGGGACGATAAAAAATTTAAGGGAAAAGGCTACTTGTTCAACAAGCCTGACACCAAGAAACAACCCCAATGAAGGTGGTCCCCAGGTGGGAGGAAGACTGGCACACTTTCTTCCAGCCTGGGAAAAAATATCAGGGAGCTTATGGACCCTAAATATAATAAAAACGGGGCTCAAACTAATTTTTCATACAAGGCCGTCTCGTCACTTTGTCATAACACCTCAGAGGAAGGCAGAAGCTGAACAGCTCAGCCTTCAAAAGGAGATACAGATGCTTTTAGCAAAGAATGTCCTACAGGAGGACCCAAACCACAAGAGAGGCATGGGATTCTACTCGCCTCAGTTTCTTCGGATGAAACCGGATGGGACTTGCAGGACAATAATAAACTTAATTGAAACTTAAAATTGAATTAGTACCTAGTGACGGAGAGTTTGAAGATGGAAACAATAAAGACATGTGTGAGAACTCTTCATCCGTCTTGTTTTATGACTGTCATCGATCTAAAGGACGCATACCACCATGTGCCCATACACCCAGACTACCAGAGATTTCTCAGAGTGGCGGTATTAATGCAGGGAGAGCTAAAGCACTACCAATACAGGGCCCTTCCCTTCGGTCTAGCCATAGCCCCGAGGGTATTTACGAAATTGATGGCAGAGGTCATGGCTTCACGTGTGAGTGTGAACACTAGAGTCAATCTTAATATTTAGTCACGCGGTGCCTCTGATAAGTTAAAAATTAAAAGGTTTTTGTTTGATAACATTTAAGTTACAGCTGAAGTTCTGTTAAGTCTCTGTAAACCAACTGATGTGGGAGAGAGGTACCGCCTTTTTCACCTGTAGGTTTCCTGTCCCTGAGGGAGGATCCCTCTCTCTCTCCGTGGTGCCGTCATGGGATCAGAGAAATACCGTTATCGGTAAGTAACTACGATATTCCACTTTGATTTTGAGCATCGTTCCAACTCCAGACCTCCGTGGGATATTACAACCCCTGGCAAAAATTATGGAATCACCGGCCTTGGAGGATGTTCATTCAGTTGTTTAATTTTGTAGAAAAAAGCAGACCACAGACATGGCACAAAACTAATTTCAAATGGCAACTTTCTGGCTTTAAGAAACACTAAAAGACATCAAGAACAAAAAAATGTGGTAGTCAGTAATGGTTCCTTTTTTTTAACCTAGCATAGGGGGAAAATTATGGAATCACTCAATTCTGAGGAAAAAATTATGGAATCGTGAAAAACAAACACAAAAAACACTCCAAAACATCACTAGTATTTTGTTGCACCACCTCTGGCTTTTATACCAGCTTGCAGTCTCTGAGGCATTGACTTAATGAGTGTCAAACAGTACTCTTCATTAGTGATGAGAGTGTGTACCCGTTGCTCGGGTGGTCTCCGAGTATTTGTGACTGGTTGGAGATTTAGTTTTCATTGCGGCAGCTGAATGATTTACAGCTAATAGCCAGCTTGATTACATGTGGGGATTCCCTAGCAACCAGACAACCCCCACATGTACTCAGCCTGGCTAGTAGCTGTAAATCATTCAGCTGCCGCTATGAAAACTAAATCTCCGAGCGGTCATAAATACTCGGAGGTCACCCGAGCGTGCTCAGGGAAAACCCGAGCAACGAGTACAGTCGCTCATCACTACTCTTCATGAGTCTGGCTCCAACATTCTGATTGCTGTTGCCAGATCAGCTTTGCAGTTTGGAGCCTTGTCATGGACCATTTTCTTCAACTTTCACCAAAGATTTTTAATTGGATTGAGATCCGGACTATTTGCAGGCCATGACATTGACCTTATGTGTCTTTTTTCAAGGAATGTTTTTGCTCTATGGCAGGATGCATTATCATCTTGAAAAATGATTTCATCATCCTTTCAATTGTTGGGATAAGAAAAGTGTCCAAAATATCAACATAAACTTGTGCATTTATTGAAGATGTAATGACAGCCATCTCCCCAGTGCCTTTACCTGACATAAAGCCCCATATCTTCAATGACTGTGGAAATTTGCATGTTCTCTTCAGGCAGTCATCTTTATAAATCTCATTGAAACGGCATCAAACAAAAGTTCCAGCATCATCAATGCTGCCCAATGCAGATTCGCGATTCATCACTGAATATGACTTTCATCCAGTCATCCACAGTCCACGATTGCTTTTCCTTAGCCCATTGTAACCTTGTTTTTTTCTGTTTAGGTGTTAATGATGGCTTTCTTTTAGCTTTTCTGTATGTAAATCCTATTTACTTTTGGCGGTTTCTTACAGTTCGTTCACAGACGTTGACTCCAGTTTCCACCCATTCGTTCCTCATTTGTTTTGGAGACACCAATTCGTTCCTGTTTTGGAGACATATTGCTTTGTTTCCGGTCTTGACGCTTTGATGTCTTCCTTGGTCTACCAGTATGTTTGCCTTTAAAAACCTTCCCATGTTGTTTGTATTTGGTCCAAATTTTAGACACAGCTGACCAGTGTCGGACTGGGGTGCCAAGGGCCCACCAGTAACATTGACTTTGGGGGCCCACTTTTCACCTGCATACAAATATTACGCAAACATAGTTCACAAATGACCCTATATCTCTCTATATAATAATAAAGTCAGTAGTTTGGTTAAAGGGAACCTGTCACCCCCCCCCCCCCCCCCAGGTGTTTTTAACTAAAAGAGTCACCTTGTGCAGCAGTAATGCTGCATTCTGACAAGGTGGCTCTTTTAGTTCTGGGTGCTGTAACTGCCGAAATAATCAGTTTTGTAATTTGTCCTAAATACCTTTTCTTCAGTCAAGGAGGCAGGCCTTTCCTCCCCCTGCTGCAAACACCACACAGACGTCACTCACATCTTCTTGGCGCCGGGCGCCTCCTCAGGGCTGTTTTGAAATGAGCCGGCGCCTGCGCTCTTTTCTCCTGCCTTCAGCAGGCGCAGTGAGGGCTGCCCGTCTGTCCTCATATGCAGTCTAGCTGACTGCGCCTGTACGGCCGCCCTGCCTGTGAATCCCAGCCCCGCATTGTCTTCCGATTTATTCACATTGCGGGGCTGGGATTCACAGGCAGGGCATCAACACAGGAGCAGTCAGCCAGACTGCATATGCTGACAGAGGACGGGCAGCGCTCACTGCGCCTGCCCAAGGCAGGAGAAAAGAGCGCAGGCGCCGGCTAATTTCAAAACAGCGGTGAGGAGGCAGCGCCCGGCGCCAAGAAGATCTGAGTGACGGCTGTGTGGCGTCTGCAGCAGGGGGGGAAAGGCCTGCCTCCTAGACTGAAGAAAAGCTATTTAGGACAAATTACAAAACTGATTATTTCGGCACTTACAGCAGCCAGAACTAAAAGAGCCACCTTGTCAGAATGCAGCATTACCTGCACAAGGTGGCTCTTTTAGTTAAAAATGCCTGGGGGGGGGGGGGGTTGACAAGTTCCCTTTAATGAATGAGATGCTGTTTTTTTTCTGTACAGAGTGAATAAAGTGAATTATGACAAGTACTACAAAAACAGTTGGGTCGGGGGCCCAGTTCTGCACAGGAGCCCACCGGGGGATGCCCCTGTTCCCCTATGGGCCAGTCCGAGCCTGCAGCTGACTGTGAAACACCAACATCTTTTGCAACATTGCGTGATGATTTACCCTCTTTTAAGAGTTTCATACCCCTCTCCTTGTTTCAATTAACATCTCTTGTTTTGGAGCCATGATTCATGTCAGTCCACTTGGTGCAACAGTTCTCCAAGGTGTGATCACTCCTTTTTAGATGCAGACTAATGAGCAGATCTAATTTGATGCAGGTATTATTTTTGGGAATGAAAATTTACAGGGTGATTCCATATTTTTTTCCTCAGAATTGAGTGATTCCATAATTTTTCCCCTATGCCTGGTTAAAAAAAGTAACCATTACTGACTACCACATGTTTTGTTCTTGATTTCGTTTAGTGTTTCTTAAAGCCAGAAAGTTGCCATTTGAAATAACTTTAATTTTGTGCCCTGTCTGTGCTCTGCTTTTTTTTTCTACAAAATTAAACAACTGAATGAACATCCTCCAAGGCCGGTGATCCCATAATTTTTGCCAGGGGTTGTAGTTGTGATTTATGTTGATCATTTTTAGGTTTTAGTGTTCTCAACACATTCCACTATGTAGTGAATTAAGATTTACAACTGGAGTGTGATATCTAGGATGTGAGATTTTAGTGTTCCCTTTATTTTTTTGAGCAGTGTATTTCACCTCACTGTGTGCCAACAGGCCTCAAATTATACGGGGGCAGAGCATGACCCACACCCAACTTTCTTCCACTTGCTCTTGGAAAGCTATATTATGGCAAGGCATTAGCGATATTCATATTCTGTTTATTTACCTTAGGCAAAAAATAATGCTTTGTTGCTGCTTTTATTAATTTTATTGAATTTATTTTTCTAGGCATCGATTGTTTTGCAAGAGAGATGGGCATCAAAGCGGTCATGCGTGTTTTGGACTGCTGTTATATGCTGCGAGTTGCATTTACAATAGATTACTACACTGCCGCTGTGTATGAGCACCATGCTATACTGAACCACAACTCCGCAGATCCGTCCAATCGAACATTTGCCTTGGAGTTTATGTCCAAAAACCTAGATATTTATGAGCAGAAGGTTGTTGCTGCTGCTAAAAGGGTAAGTAACTGGTTGTAACATCGTCAGGCTATAAATGGCTCGTCTATGTGAGTATTAATCACTGTCAGGTATTTTGCAGTTCACCCAGGGCTGCCACTAGGAATTTCGGGGCCCCATACTGGCAAAATGTTCGGGGCCCCCTTGAGACTCCGCCCAGGCTCCACCCCAGCCCCGCCTCCACCCCTTGAACTGTCCACAGTCAAAAGATTTTTAAAGCCGCAACCACGACAAGGTCGGGCCCTACCCTACTCTAACCTATTAAACATTTGATAAAGTATCCAATACAATTTAGGTATATTTTTATTTATTTTTCAATTTTTAAAATGACCAATACCACATACAGGGGACAAATACCACCGCACCATGACCATACCACATATTACCACCATATGATCACCAATAATACCACATACAGGAGACAAATACCACCGCCCCATGACCAGACCACATATTACCACCACAGTGACCAAATGATAGCACATATAAGGAACAAATACCACCACACCATGGCTGGACAACATATTACCACCACATAGTGACTGAATACTACAATACTGATCAGTAATAACAAAAAAAAACGCCACAAAACTAATATCACCATAAGTGCCAGTATTCACAGGAGATCTGTACTTAGTATGCAGTCTGTGTACAGGTAATACAGTGATCACTGGTCACCTGGCCGCGCTCCTGCGGCAAAGATCCCTCCCGGCGTTTCAGTGTGCACTTGCCGGCGAATGACAATGACGTCATACGCCGGCGATGCGCGCTGCCATCAGCTGCCAGCCTCCGATTGGCTGGAGGCTTTAACCATTGCCTTGCGGGCCCGTAAGGCAAACTGAACCTGCGACTCGGACGCAGATTCAGTTACCGATAGAAGCCGCCTGCCGCTGGGGCCCGGGCCAGATGAGCAGAAGAGATGGGGCCCGATGCGGGCCCCCTCTGCCCACCGGGCCCCATACGCCAGTCAGGGCAGTAATGCCCTGATGGCGGCCCTGAGTTCACCTTTATTTTAAATGACTTTATTAACAATAGAAGTAAGATTTAAAACCCGTGTCCCCACTTAGCTCCTAACGCCAACATTTTATATTTACAACAGGATTTTCTTGGATCGCTCCTGTTAGCATATTGTAATGCGTCCAACGAAAATGTTAAATGTTTGTCATCCACTGAAGCAAAGCAATAAAGACCAACCTGATCCAGATTAAATATATATTTTTAGCATTTTCTTTTCTTCTCAATGCTAAGTAGCATTCAACATGTTTTATCTATAGTACAAAAAATGTAGAAAAACATTATATTTTCATATATTTGCAAATCACATCTAAAAATAAGGAATAAACTCACCTTAGACCCCAGATAGTGTTATGCTCCCTATGGATTCTAAATTAATGTGGAGAAGCCAACCCAAGTCAGACTTGGTGCTGTTAGAATCAGCCTGAAACAGAGGCAGAAAGTACTTAAAGGGAACCTGACAGCAGGATTGTGCACAGTAACCTACAGTGTCAGGTCGGCGCCGTTATACTGATTAGGCTGGGATCACACATGCGGGAAATACAGCCGAGTCTCGCATGTTAATACCCGGCATTGCCGTCGTCACTCAGGAGCAGAGCGTGCAGCCGCGTGGGAATACATGGAGCCGCACGCTCTGCTCCCGAGTGTGCCTCCTTTTACGGCCAGACCATTTAAACCTTGGCCAAAGGTAGCTCCCTGGGATCTAAATTTAGTGTTAAATGCCCTAACCTCTCCTCCCTTTGAGCCTCTTAGGCCTCTTTCACATTTCCGTCGGTACGGGTCCGTCGCAAACCGTCGGCCCGACGTACCGACGGACGTTGTGCAAAATGGTGCACAATGTGGGCAGCGGATGCAGTTTTCAGATGCATCCGCTACTCATTATGAGTTCCGGGGAGGAGGGGGCGGAGTTTCGGCCGCGCATGCGTGGTCGAAAATGGCGGATGCGTTGCACAAAAAAGTTACATTGAACTTTTTTTGTGACGACGGTCCGCCAATTACCGACGCATCCAGTGTCGGTAATACAAGTCTATGTGCAAAAAACGCATCCTGCGGGCAACTTTGCAGGATGCATTTTGCACAGAACGACGCATTGCAATGTCTTCAAAAAGACATAAGTGTGAAATTAGCCTTACTTCCATCTCGGTAAAGGCTCTAACTCTAAAGACAGTTCTCCTGGTTGCCCTTACGTCAGCTCGACGTATTAGTGAACTTCAAGCTATCTCTGTAACCCCCCCCCCCCAATACACTACATTTCTGGATGACAAAGTAATTATAAAAACTGACCTGGCCTTCCTACCAAAGGTCAATTCAAAATTTCACAGGGACCAGGAGATAGTTTTGCCCTCTTTTTGTACCAACCTAAAATCCCAGGGAGACGAAAACTTCCATTGCCTGGATGTCAGACGTTACCTACTTAAATATCTAGAAGTAACAAAACAATGGCGACAGTCACTAGCCCTTTTTGTCTGCCTTCCAAGGGGCAAACAGGTAAAAGAAGGCCACAAAATCAACTATCGCACGGTGGCTTCGTATGGCTATCTCACTCTCCTACTCCTCTTTAGGGCAAGCTCCTCCACTGGGTGTAACGGCCCACTCTACAAGGGCCATCGCCACATCCTGGGCGGAAAGGGCAAATGCATCTGTAGAACAGATCTGCAATGCAGCGGTATGGTCCTCACCCTCTACTTTCCTCCGCCACTATAGGCTAGATCCGGGGCTATCAAATCTTGCCTTTGGGAGAAAAGTGTTATCTGCTATTGTCCCACCCTAGGAGTCTTTTTTATTTCTTCCTCTCACGTAATGGTGCTGTCATGCGGAAGGGAAAAAATTATAATTACTTACCGGTAATTTGATTTTCCAGATCCATGACAGCACCGCATTAATTCCCACCCTATCTTGGTGATGGTTGTGTGATTCACAAAAGCAAAAATAAAAAAAACCCAATGATGATGAGATATTATTAACTAAATATACATATGATTTGTTATGTCTTTGGAAAATGAACATAATCTACGCATACCTGAACTAATAAAGCGGTTACCTTGTATACTCTGAAAGCAAACTGAGGAGAGAGGTGCCGCCCCCTTCTTTTATCTCTGCTGCAGGTTTTCTGTTCCTGGGGGTGGGAGCCATCTCACGTAACGGTGCTGTCATGGATCTGGAAAATCAAATTATCGGTAAGTAATTAGCATTTTTCTTTCCTCTAGCAAAATGGCGCCAGCAGTGCCTGTGCAGTAGCATCTATCAGCGATGCATGTGGTTTTTGTTTTGTTTTTTTTTTTAAGTACATTTTATATCACCAAACAAAATAAATAACTAGACATTATACATGCAATCATGCTACAGCGCAGGCTCTTGCTGAATGTGATTTTTTTTTTTTCAAAACCCTGTTATATACAGTATGTAAAATAGAGGGCAGGTCTCTAAGAGATCAGTGACCTGTCTGAAGCCATACAGATGAATATGGAAACAGAGCACCACATGAAGACACACACACACACACACACACACACACACACACACACACACACACACACACACACGCGCGCTGCCCTGGAGCAAGACAATCTCTTTAACTGAAAATAAAGATTAAACAACAACCACAAGACTGATTTCATCACCAAGGTATCATTGTAATCAGTATAACGGCGCCGACCTGACGCTGTCTGTAGGTTACTGAGCACAATCCTGCTGACAGGTTCCCTTTAAGGAGTATTCTCATTGGTGTTAGACAGGATGGAAATAAGCAAGTTGTCAGTGGAGAAGCAGGGGGAGTAATTACAGCATGTTCACTGTGTAGTGAGTTCTGACTGATCACTGCGCCCTGTGCAGCTTCTGTGACCAGAAGCGAGCAGCTGCAGGAAGAATATAACTTTCTTTTCTCCCTACAGACTCACTTCCAGTTATTCTGCCACATATGTATAAAATGATGTTTACCTGCAGATTACTACTGTGGCTGCAGGTTAATAGGTTAATGTATATATTTTTTTCCTTTTGTTGACAGTTTCCCTTTTGAAATAAACATTGTTTTGTAAAAGAAGGCCGCCATGTTTTTCTAATCCTCAACAACCTATTCACAGAATATACAGAATATATAATTAATTCCTGATATTTGCATGTTTCACGACTAGGATCCCTTTTGCCCATTAGCCATCCTAGTCTCCATACAATTAAGTGGTTGTTGGCATGACACACACAGACTTAAACATTCATGTACAAGTGTAACCACCTCCTCATTGCGCTATATGGAGCCTGTATAGGTGAGGATCCAGTGTTGCGCAATAAATGTTACTTGATCACCCATGACCCTTTGACCTGTTCCCCCCCCCCCCCTTTTTATTTATTTTTATTTTTATTTATAACTTACCAAGCGGTTGATTAAAAATACATATTATACAATCCCAAGAAATGGAGTTCATTTTAGTGTCAATCCTTGTTTGACTATAATACCATGCCCAATCTTCCCCTCCCAACCTTCACTTATCTGAACTCACATTTTAATATTATACTGGGTACAATATCTAGACTACAATTTCAACATGAGAACCATACAGTAAGGTGTTTTCATATCTGAAACATTAGGTCTCTTCTTAGAGAAGTTAAATATTGCATTCCATTTAATCCATTCCCCCCACTGTTTACCAAATTTCATAATATGCCCCCCGTGATGTATAACTTTTTTTTTTTCCATCAGAATGGTGGTATTTAAACTGCTCACAACCTCTTCCACTCACTGGGCAATTTTCGCCAACCAGTGTTCAGATATGGTCTATTTGGTTTCATGAAGTATTTTGACTATGGCCAGTTGTTGTGGGGCTGAATTTGGCCAGTTGTTGTGGGGCTGAATTTCCAGTATTTCCCACATCTCCCTCTCCCCCTCTCCCTCGTGATTCAATCTACCCACCTCCTCCCACAGCCCAACCAGGTAAGAGTAGGACCAGAACATATGGACCAAGTCTGCGCCATCTTCCCTACAACGTGGGCAACAATCATCTGTCCTGAAGCCAACCCTGTATAGGTCTATATACTCTGTGTATTAGAAATATTTGGGATTTTCTTTGGGTCGTATTTATCAATACTTTCCCTGGTGATTCTGAAATATCATCATCCCATTCTTCTGAAGTAATTTGTCCCAAATCCCCCTCCCATCTGGGTTTAACTACAGCCATAGGGTTTCCCAGGATTTTTAGTAATAAGGAGATATGCATGAAGGATATAAGGCCTGTAGTATTTTTCAACACCCCATTCAAAGAGCTTGACAAAAAAAATTGACATCAAGTATCTACAATTACCGCACTCAATTAGAGCTCAGGAGTCTGAGTTACTTTTAATTTGTGTATGTTTTAAATGTTCAAACGTGCTAAAATAACCCTCCTTACATAAATTTTATATCTCAATCTCCTCCTTTTCCATTTCACAACACCTTCCAAATGCTGCAGTTCCTTCAAAAAGGGGTTATTCCTGATTGGTGGGGGTGTGTGTACATATTCTCCCATTCCCAAACATTTCTTGCGTGCCAACCAGATTTTATGCACAAGCCTTAAAGTCAGGAAGCATCCGGGCTTAGGCCTAAGCCTGTGTTACTCTAGTAGTTCTACTAAATCACACTCATTTACTATACCAGTATGTTGTCAGGTCCAACACCAGGAAATAAAGATATAGACATAGTGTCAGATTTTTAGAGCATGTGCCAATTTTCCCATGAAAAATCTTGTCTGGAAGAAACGTGTCAGGAAACACGCAGGGACATTATAGGGTATATGTAATACAAAGGGCTAAATGTGGACTGCCCTTGTTAGGGCGGGAGCAATGGGGAGTTGGAGTTGGGCCAGTATGAACAGGGCTTTCCAGTTTCCCACTTCCAGTTTGGACAGGATTTCTGCTCCCTTGGTGAACTTCCCCCTGGATGCACCAAATCGGGTGAGAGTTCTTATTTATTTAATCTTGTCAATTATCAACACAGCTGCTTTATAATATATTGGTGACCTGACCACTTAGATTTCGTATAAGGTGGGCTACTGTTTGATAAATTGTAATAGACCACTGTGTCTTTTCATGCTGCTTTACCCATACTGGGATACTTTGTATTCCTTCACATAGTAGGTAAGGTTG
This sequence comes from Ranitomeya variabilis, assembly GCF_051348905.1. Lineage (NCBI taxonomy): Eukaryota > Metazoa > Chordata > Amphibia > Anura > Dendrobatidae > Ranitomeya > Ranitomeya variabilis. The sequence goes on from NC_135237.1 coordinate 99,673,384, forward strand.
ATTGCCTTATAGGCAATTCATTTGGGTGTGCCTTTTGTACCTTTTTAATATGACATGTTTTTTATGTTTTATTAGATACAATTGCTTGCTTCATACCCTACTAGTGAGTTGGGAGAACAATTCCCCATTTGGGGACTGTTGGTCACTTCTGCTAATTTCTAAATTAGTGAATAAATGCAACTATCCTTGTCAGTCACCCATTTCAGATGTTTTTTACCCTCCATATAATCCAAACCTGCAGCAGATAGCTTGTTTGAGGGGGAGGGGAAGAAGCCTTACAACCCCCCCCCCCCTCCTTCCTTCCCTCAAACAGTATGAGCCTACCCTTTCCAGCAAGGCATGGGGCCAAAAGCAGCTCACAACCATTCGGAGCATGCTTCACAATACAAAATACCAGAAATAAAATACAATATTAATTCAAAACATCCATTAAATATGGAGATTCCCCTAAGGATTTTACACCAATAGTGCTCTCTGCGTGCTTCGGGTCCGCATTATTGTGCACCTGGGGGTTTGATGCTGTATCATGGGGGGGGGGGGGGGGGGGGGGGTCTTCCTCCCTCTCCTCGTGAACTAATGGAGCAAATCTAGATTTCTTTGGGGGACATTATGCAGTACCCGTTTGCCACTCACTGACCTCAGTTTCTGTGGGCTGTGCGTGAATGCTCTATGAGCGTATTGCTCCAGTCTGGCCACTACCTCTCCTCCTACATCTCTTCCTCCGGCCACAGAACGTGCAGGCGCCATCTTGGATGTTTGGTGCCACTCCGTCCTCCCTTTCTGCTTCATGTAATCTTCACCACCACAGACCTGAAAAAGTACCTCCAGCATCTGTCAGCCACTGGGTAGAGGTTTTTTCCTCCCTAAATTGCGCCACAGGATGAGTGCAGTGGGAGCTCTCCGATGACATGTCCTCTCTACATGCACACTACGCCACACCCTCTGCTCCAACATTTTTAGTTAAGTGTTGAATGGAATGTATTTAATGACTTTTTTTTTTTTCATACCAGGGTGTTGAAATTATAGTTTTTCCTGAAGATGGAATCCATGGCTTTAACTACAGCAGATCATCCATCTATCCGTTCTTGGATTACCTTCCTCCTCCAAACCTGCGACCATGGAATCCATGTCATGAGCCAGACAGGTTTCTGGATACTGAGGTTAGAGCCTATTAGTAGCTTATATTGCTAGATAAAGTATTATCTTCAAGCTTTGCACGATAGATCTATACTGATCTTCTCATTTTCTGTGTTACCTGTCACATGTACCATACATAAGTTATTCTTGATATTTTCATGTATTCCTAAAGTGGTCTGAGCCTGCAGTTATATACTCTTTTTCCAGTAAAAATTAGTCCTTTACAGGCACACCTACCAATTTACCAGGAGTACACATTAGCTGAACTACCTAGTGTGTGTGGAATGCAGGGAAAGAAGTGTTTGGCATGCTGGCTGGACTGTAAAATATAGAATGTTAAAAAAAAAAACCTCATACCGAGAAGAAGAATTTCTGAACTTTTTCCACCTTTTAATGTCACCAATAATCTGTATAAATTAGTTGAAAAAAAGAAAAAAACTGATCATTTTGAGGGGGAAAATTTTAAAAAAACAAACTATAAAATAATGTGGACATCCTCTTATAATGGAGGATGTGGTTGTATTAAGAATGAGCAAATCACATGTAAACCCATGTTAAACAATAGTTGGTACACAGCTGTCAACGTTTGCAGTGATTCTGATTAACTCAGTATGAAGTTTAGCTATTCTAATAGGATTTTTCTGATCTTATCTTAGTTGCATTTTTCCAGCAGAAGCCATTGTCCTTTTAAACAGCTTACAACACAGCAAATAGATCTCATTGTTGAAAGTGATCAATTTGGAGAAGGGTATATAAAAAAAAAAATGTCTAAGGGTACCGTTACACAAAACTATTTACCAACGATCACGACCAGCGATACGACCTGGCCGTGATCGTTGGTAAGTCGTTGTGTGGTCGCTGGAGAGCTGTCACACAGACAGCTCTCCAGCGACCAACGATGCCGAAGTCCCCGGGTAACCAGGGTAAACATCGGGTTACTAAGCGCAGGGCCGCGCTTAGTAACCCGATGTTTACCCTGGTTACAAGCGAACGCATCGCTGGATTGGTGTCACACACACCGATCCAGCGATGACAGCGGGAGATCCAGCGACGAAAGAAAGTTCCAAACGATCTGCTACGACGTACGATTCTCAGCGGGGTCCCTGATCGCTGCTGCGTGTCAGACACAGCGATATCGCTGGAACGTCACGGATCGTGCCGTCGTAGCGACAAAAGTGCCACTGTGAGATGGTACCCTAAGGGTACCTTCACACTAAGCGACTTTGCAGCGAGAACGACGACGATCCGTGACGTTGCAGCGTCCTGGATAGCGATCTCATTGTGTTTGACACCCAGCAGCGATCTGGATCCCGCTGTGATATCGCTGGTCGGAGCTAGAAGTCCAGAACTTTATTTCGTCGCTGATCACCCGCTGTCATCGCTGGATCGGTGACGTCACCGCTGTGCTCTGCTTTACGGCCGGCCGGCGCTGACACATTCAGTGCAGGGAAGCCGCCGGCGGGGGACGTGACAGACATCAGAAGGTGAGTATGTAGTGTTTTTTTTTTTTTTTTACTTTTACAATGGTAACCAGGGTAAATATTGGGTTACTAAGCGCGGCCCTGCACTTAGTAACCCAATGTTTACCCTGGTTACCCGGGTGCTGCCCGGGGACTTCGGCATAGTTGAAGACAGTTTCAACGATGCCGAAGTCGTTCTCCTGATCGTTGGTTGCTGGAGAGAGCTGTCTGTGTGACAGCTCCCCAGCGACCACACAACGACTTACCAACGATCGCATCGCTGGTCATGATCGTTGGTAAGTCGTTTAGTGTAACGGTACCTTAAGGCATTAGATATACCATGGAACACTGTTAAGACAGTCATCAAGAAGTGCCTTAAAATTTGGCACAACAGTGACATTATCTGAAATTGAACGTCTCTGGAAAATTGATCAAAAGACAAGAAGAAAATTGGTCTAGAAGGCCTCAAGCGACATTAAAAGAGCTGCAGGAATTTCTGGCAAGTACTGCATGTGACAACAATTTACTGTATTCTTCATATATCTGGCCTGTGAGGTAGGATGGCAAGGCAGAAGTGTTTTCTTACAAAGAAAAACATCCCAGTCTATCTTTGAAAAAACCTTTTTGCATATGGTCAAACATGTTAAGGTCTAAAGAGACCAAGGTTGAACTTTTTGGCCATAAATCCAAAAGGAATGTTTGACGCAAAGTCAACACTGTCCATCAACAAGGAACATTATACCCACAGTAAAGCATGGCGGAGGCACCATTATGTTTTGTGGCTGTTTTTTGTAGCTGGGACTGGGGCTTTAGACAAGATGAAGTGAATTATGAATAGTTCCAAATATGAATGTTGCTACAAAACCTTCAGGCCTCTGCTAAAAAATTAAAGATTAATTTCATCTTTCAGCACAGCAACGACGCTAAGAAAACCTCCAATTCAGCAAAACAATGAAGATAAAAGTTTGGGAATGACCCAGGCAGAGCCGAGACCTAAATCCAATTGAAAATCTGTGAGGTTACCTGAAAGCCACTGTAACCAGGAGATGCAATCGCAATTTGACACATTTGAATACTTCTATAAGGAAGAGAGGGCAAAGCTTGCTAACTGCATATGTGCGTTTCCAATAGACTTCTACCCAAAAAGATTCAATGCTTTTATAAATCCAAAGGGTACTTAAAGTATTAGTTTAAGGGCATGCATATTTATGAAACCACATTATTTTAATTCTGTATTGTTCTTTTTCCACCCAACAAGATTTCTGTTTATTTTGCAATTGAATTGTACGGATTGTGGGTGACATTGAGGTGTAAAAAGATCTGAAACTATTCTTCCTAGTATGATAGTGTTTTGTTTTTTGTCGCATAAAAAAACACATTTTAACGTAGTGTGTAGACTTAGTATAACCCCTCAAATAAAAAACAGTCTTCGGCACCAAAGCACTGTGGATTAAATAAATTATTCACCCTGCTGTGAACATCTACGGTCTGTTCACTGGGAATATGGTGGTACTCAGCAAAAAGGTGATATGCAAAACATGTCAGAGAAAAAAAATGTGACATTCACCACTTCCTTAAAATCAGTCCTTTATTGCAATGTTTGGAACATAGTGGGCCGTGCAGGGAGAGTGGGAAAAAATGGACCATGGCCTTTTCGCGTTTAGCACATCGTGCTGGTAAGCTGACTTTTTCTATATTATTCCAGGACTAGGATAAGTCCAGACGCCACGGATTGGGCTATTTCACGTCTTTTATTCCATAAGGGTACATCTTGGTAGCACTACTTTAAATTCCTCTCATTTAGTATCTGCATCAGATTAAATAAAGTTGAATAACCTATTTGACCAACGTTCTCCGATCTACCTGGTGTCATTCATTAAGCAATCTAGATCTTGGTCACATAACTGATAGAGAGTTGTCAGATATCCTCTGTTTCCTGGTAGGTAACATTGAAGATAAAAGGCTGAAATTGTACAATCTATAAACACAACCCTGAAGCTTTGATTCAGCGAGAACATGGCTTGTCTAATATCATTACTGACATCAAAGAGAAGGAACACTTTAGAGGCACAGTATGTTGAATTGGATGCTGCGCTTGTGTTCTTGGTTTTGTTTGTCTAAGTGAAGATAAAAGAAAGTTACATGTCAATGACAAACTATTGCATCCATCAAGATGTTCTGCCCTGCTTCCCCTAAGTATGAAAATTATCTTTTACTTTTATTCCTATAGCGTTACATGACAACTAATAGTAATCTTAAAACTGTGTAGTGTTATATTATATTACATAATTTTAATAATTAGAATTGCAGACTTTTATGGTGTATTTACCTAGAAATTCCCTCAAACTTTTAAAGGGAATCTGTCACCTACTTTTCCATATATAAGCTGCAGCCACTGCCTTTAGGGCTTATCTACAGCATTCTGTAATACTGTAGATAAGCCCCCCATGTAACCTGAAAGATAAGAAAAACAAGTTATATTATACTCACCCAGGGGCGGCCCGGTCCGATGGGTGTTGCGGTCCGGGTCCGGCGCCTCCCATCTTCATGCAATGACGTCCTCTACGTTGCTACCTGTCGCAGCTCCTGCGCAGGCGTACTTTGTCTGCCCTGTTGAGGGCAGAGCAAAGTACTGCAGTGTGCAGGCGCAGGGAGAGGTCAGAGAGGCACAGCGCCTGCGCACTGCAGTACTTTGCTCTGCCCTCAACAGGTCAGATAAAGTACTCCGGAGCCGTGACAGGAATCAAGGAAGAGGATGTCATCGCATGAAGATTGGAAGCTCCGGACCCCGACGCCCATCGGACCAGACACCCCCCCCCCCCCCAGTTGAGTATAATCTAACTTTTTTTTCTTATCTTTGAGTTTACATCGGGGGCTTATCTACAGCATTACAGAATGCTGTAGATAAGCCCCTAATGGTGGTGGCCGCAGCTTATATACGAAAAAGTAGGTGCGATCCGGAGGACACCTTTTGAGTTCCAGTGTGAGTTTCTTTGGACATTAAAATACTTTGTTTTTAACTTTCCTGGGTTCCTGCCTGTCTGTCACACTGCACCATCCCTGCTGCACTACAAGACACAATAGATTACTGATCTATGTGTTGATGAAGAGTCCAGCACCGACTTAAAAATTCCAAACTTGGCACAGTATGAAAAAAATAGAGCTTCCTTTTATTTGTGCATCCAGACAAAAATTAATTATGAACATTTTCGGTCCAACATAGGACCTTCATCAGAACATTCTTCAACATGAACTGGATATGGAGGAATGCTCAGTATGAGCAAATGAGCGCTGGATTATTTTTACCTGCTGCAATGGATATGTGCTGGAGGACTGCTGGATATCACACGGCAGGAAAAGCGCATCAGGCAGGAGCAGGTCAATTGCAGGTGAGCAGCGCTGTGTGTCCAGGTTCTTGCGGTCAAGACGCCGTGCAGCAGGAGGAACGCTGAACACTGACACACAGCGCTTTTTTTTTTTTTTTTCATACTGAGTGCCAAGTTTGTTACTACATTGACGGGTTGGACGCCTGACTTGAGCACCAACAGCACCACTACTGTAGAGGGCCGTGTACCTCTATACTATTAAAAATTCCAAAGCTATCTATAGAACATAAAATGATATGCCGATGGGTATTGTCTATATTACACCTTAAGAAATGGAGGGGATATTGTATGTTGAGACAAGGTTAGTGTGGGATGCTTAGTTCATTCCAATTCCAGGTTAAAGGGACTCTGTCACCTGAATTTGGAGGGAACAATTTTCAGCCATAGGGGCGGGGTTTTCGGGTGTTTGATTCACCCTTTCCTTACCCGCTGGCTGCAATATTGGATTGAAGTTCATTCTCTGTCCTCCGTAGTACATGCCTGCACAAGGCAATCTTATTTTATATAAATAAATAATAATAATAAAATAGTAGCCGCAAGTCATCTAGCTGCGGCAAGGAAAATTAAATCTCCGAGCAGTCATAAATACTCGGGGATAACCCGAACAACAGGTATACTTGCTCATCACTATTAGCCATCTGTGGTGTAACTAGATTCCAATGGGGGGCCCCGGTGCTAAAATTGGACCTTGATTTCAAATTCCATGGCCTGTATGCATGCTCACCACGCATGAGTCCATTGCTGAACAAAAAGCATTTCCAAGCGCATTCAAAGTTTGCTCAACAACACTTAGAGAAGTCTTTACAATACTGGGAGAATATAGTCTGGTCAGATGAGACCAAAATGGAACTCTTTGGATGCCATATTAGACACCATGTTAAAACACCATACCAACGATTAAGTTTGGAAGAGGGAACATCATAGTGTGGGGATGTTTTTCAGCATACGGCACTGGCAAACTTCATGTAATTGAAGGAAGAATGAATGGACAAATGTACAGAGATATTTTGGGGTAAAAATGCCAGGGTGATGATGATAAAAATGGAGTGGACAATTCAGCCAGACAATGATCCCAAAAACACAGCCAAGGAACCTCTCAATTGGTTTCAGATAACAAAAATAATGCTGTTAGAATGGCCTAGCCAATCACCTATAGAAAATTTATGGAATCAGCTGAAGCTCAAAATTCATAGGAGCCTACGGGACCTACAGGATTTGAAGAGTGTTTGTGTGGAATAATGGGCCAAAATGACACCTGAGTAATGCCTGTGACAAGTTTCTCAACTTATAGAATGCTTATCTTGAACCTGTCATCATCAACAAAGGCTCTTGTACGAAGCAAAAAATTACATTTCAGTAATTGTTTTCAATATTTTTTCACTGTGTCATTTCTCATTATTACACAGCTTTTGGACATCTATGGTTTAATTTGTTTGTCTATGTGGATTGCATGTGTTATTGTCACGACTGTTGTCGGTTGTCTCGGGACCAGGTGCTCCTTCCCTGTCCCTAACCCTAGGGGCAACCTAGATTACTTTTGATAGTGAAGACGCCAGGGCCACGTACCTTGCCTTAGCTTATGATTCTGCTCTCAGTCTGTACCCTCCCCACCCAGGAAAGAGGGGAGTAGTCGTGTACCATAAAACACTAACCAGACTAACAAGGTAATACGAACAGGGGTAACGAAAAATTCCAAACATACAAATATACTCACACATACAACAGAGGAATGCAGTTGGGGTGTGGAGGATGGGGTTAAATCACTTTGGTTTACTTTAGGAGAAGAAAGGGAATTATCACACACTCAAAACCTAGCAACAATCACAGATAAATCCGCCACCCGCCTTCTCCAATAACAAACAACAACCTCCAGCCATGCAGCATAAGCTTGCGCTGACAATGAGTGCTAGCCAGGGCCCAGATTATATAGGAGATGGAAGTGGCTAATAGTGCACAGCTGAGAGCCTAAACACAGGAAAGCTTCCATTAATCCCTTTACCCCCAAGGGTGGTTTGCACATTAATGACCGGGCCAATTTTTACAATTCTGACCACTGTCCCTTTATGAGGTTATAACTCTGGAACGCTTCAACGGATCTTGGCGATTCTGACACTGTTTTCTCATGACATATTGTACTTCATGATAGTGGTAAAATTTCTTCGATTATATCTTGCGTTTATTTGTGAAAAAAACGGAAATTTGGGGAAAATTTTGAAAATTTCGCAATTTTCCAACTTTGAATTTTTATGCCCTTAAATCACAGAGATATGTCACACAAAATACTTAATAGGTAACATTTCCCACACGTCTACTTTACATCAGCACAATTTAGGAACCAAAATTTTTTTTTGTTAGGGAGTTATAAGAGTTAAAAGTTGACCAGCAATTTCTCATTTTTACAACACAATTTTTTTTTTAGGGGCCACATCTCATTTGAAGTCATTTTGAGGGGTCTATATGACAGAAAATACCCAAGTGTGACACCATTCTAAAAACTGCACCCATCAAGGTGCCCAAAACCACATGCAAGAAATTTATTAACCCTTCAGGTGTTTCACAGGAATTTTTGGAATATTTAAATAAAAATTAACATTTAAATTTTTTTTTACACAAAATTGATTTCAGCTCCAATTTGTTTTATTTTACCAAGGGTAACAGGAGAAAATGGACCCCAAAAGTTGTTGTACAATTTGTCCTGAGTACGCTGATACCCCATATGTGGGGGTAAACCACTGTTTGGGCGCACCGCAGAGCTCGGAAGGGAATTTGACTTTTCAATGCAAAATTGACTGGAATTGAGATGGGACGCCATGTTGCGTTTGGAGAGCCCCTGATGTGCCTAAACATTGAAACCCCCCACAAGTGACACCATTTTGGAAAGTAGACCCCCTAAGGAACTTATGTAGATGTGTGGTGAGCACTTTGACCCACCAAGTGCTTCACAGAAGTTTATAATGCAGAGCCGTAAAAATAAAAAAATCATATTTTTTCACAAATTATTTTTTGCCCCCAATTTTTTATTTTCCCAAGGGTAAGAGAAGAAATTAGACCACAAAAGTTGTTGTGCAATTTGTCCTGAGTACGCCGATACCCCATATGTGGGGGTAAACGACTGGGCGCATGGCAGAGCTCGGAAGGGAAGGAGCGCCATTTGACTTTTCAATGCAAAATTGACTGGAATTGAGATGGGACGCCATGTCGCGTTTGGAGAGCCCCTGATGTGCCTAAACATTAAACCCCCCCACAAGTGACACCATTTTGGAAAGTAGACCCCCTAAGGAACTTATCTAGATGTGTTTTGAGAGCTTTGATCCCCCAAGTGTTTCACTACAGTTTATAACTAGTGTTGAGCATTCCGATACCGCAAGTATCGGGTATCGGCCGATATTTGCTGTATCGGAATTCCGATACCGAGATCCGATACTTTTGTGGTATCGGTATCGAAACAACATTAATGTAAAAATGTGTAAAAGAAAGAATTAAAATAAAAAATATTGCTATACTCACCTCTCCGACGCACGTTACCGAGGGAAGCGGCAGCGTTCTTTGTTTAAAATTTGCGCTTTTCTTTCCTTACGTGAAGTCCCGGCTTTGTGATTGGTTGCGTCGCAATGGGCGACGCAACCAATCACAGCAAGCCGTGACGTAATTTCAGGTCCTTAAGGATTTTAAAATTACGTCCCGGCTTTGTGATTGGTTGCGTCGCAGTCACATGGGCGACGCAACCAATCACAAGCCGTGACGTCACGGGAGGCTGGACACGCGCGCATTTTAAAATGCGCGCTTGTCCAGCCTCCCGTGACGTCCCGGCTTGTGATTGGTTGCGTCGCGATCAACCAATCACAAGCCAGGAGGCTGGACAAGCGCGCATTTTAAAATGCGCGCGTGTCCAGCCTCCCGGCTTGTGATTGGTTGCTTCGCGGTCAACCAATCACAAGCCGGGAGGCTGGACACGCGCGCATTTTAAAATGCGCGCTTGTCCAACCTCCCGTGACGTCCCGGCTTGTGATTGGTTGCTTCGCGGTCAACCAATCACAAGCCGGGACGTAATTTTAAAATCCTGAAGGACCTGAAATTACGTCACGGCTTGCTGTGATTGGTTGCGTCGCCCATGTGACTGCGACGCAACCAATCACAACGCCGGAACGTAATTTTAAAATCCTGAAGGACCTGAAATTACGTCACGGCTTGCTGTGATTGGTTGCGTCCCGGCCACATGGGCGGCACGCGACCAATCACAAGCCGGGACTTCACGTAAAGGAAAGAAAAGCGCGAATTTTAAACACAGAACGCTGCCGCTTCCCTCGGTAAGGTGCAGGCTGCGTCGGAGAGGTGAGTGTATCAATATTTTTTATTTTAATTCTTTCTTTTACACATTAATATGGTTCCCAAGGCCTGAAGGAGAGTTTCCTCTCCTTCAGACCCTGGGAACCATCAGGGATACCGTCCGATACATGAGTCCCATTGACTTGTATTGGTATCGGGTATCTGTATCGGATTGGATCCGATACTTTGCCGGTATCGGCCGATACTTTCCGATACCGATACTTTCAAGTATCGGACGGTATCGCTCAACACTATTTATAACGCAGAGCCGTGAAAATCAAAATTCTTTTTTTTTTTTTCACAAAAATGATTTTTAGCCCCCAAATTTATATTTTCCCAAGGGTTACAAGAGAAATTGGACCCCAAAAGTTGTTGTCCAATTTGTCCCGAGTACGCTGATGCCCCATATGTTGGGGTAAACCCCTGTTTGGGCGCACGGGAAAGCTCGGAAGGGAAGGAGCACTGTTTTACTTTTTCAATGCAGAATTGGCTGGAATTGAGATCGGACGCCATGTCACGTTTGGAGAGCCCCTGATGTGCCTAAACAGTGGAAAGTCCCCAATTCTAACTGAAACCCTAATCCAAACACACCCCTAACCCTAATCCCAACGGTAACCCTAACCACACCCCTAACCCTGACACACCCCTAACTCTAATCCCAGCCCTAATCCCAACCGTAAATGTAATCCTAACCCTAACTTTAGCCCCAACCCTAACCCTAATGGGAAAATGGAAATAAATACCTTTTTTTAATTTTATTATTTTTCCCTAACTAAGGGGGTGATGAAGGGAGGTTTGATTTACTTTTATAGCATTTTTTATAGCAGATTTTTATGATTGGCAGCCGTCACACACTAAAAGACGCTTTTTATAGCAAAAAAGTTTTTGCGTCTCCACATTTTGAGACCTATAATTTTTCCATATTTTGGTCCACAGAGTCATGTGAGGTCTTGTTTTTTGCGGGACGAGTTGACATTTTTAATGGTAACATTTTCGGACACGTGACAGTTTTTGATCGCTTTTTCCAGGACGTCCCTCCTGACAGCACCATGAAGGAAGTCTCCCCCCCTCCTTGCTGGGACAGGAAACACACGAGAGTTTAAATATCCGGTACCACCCCTCACTCCTCAGTGTTTTTCCTGTCCCTGCATGGAGGGACACACGAAGAGGAGCAGCATGCTTACCGAGCTCAGGGGGATCGTGCGGTCATCCAGAGCCTTCCCCCTGTCAAATGGCTCAGGGTCGAAACTCCCCAGCGGGGAGTCCCCCTACCCCAAAGGCGCGGAGCGGGACTAAGCTCCGGGATTGAACCGCTCCTCCCAGTGGGAGGCTCTCGGTTCACGACGCGGCAGCGATCCCGAAAGGTCTCCAGGCTGCAGGCGTAGTTTGGGAGTCGCTACAGCCGGCCGGCACTTCCTGATCTAAGGAGCCGCGTCCCTTCCGGTTTTGTCAGAGCCGGCGAAATGTCACTTCCGGTGGCGTTCTAAGAGCGGGGAATTCAAACACTCCACGGTGGAGAACGCTGAGCAGAGCGGTCGCTGGTGTGTAGCGTCCAGCTTTGGGCGGTGGTGCGTTGTATACCTCAAAATCGGATATGGAAGACCGAATTGAAGAGGAAGGGGTAAGTCTGCCTGTGGCAGTATACCCTTACATCACAAAATACCGCACACCTTCTAGCCTATTACTCCCTATCTTATGTTGTCTAGGATAAGGGAAACCCCGCTGCTCCCCCTGCTACAGCTAAAAAATCTGGGAAGGCCAGGGCTAAGAGCATCAGATGTCCTGTATGCCATGTAAAGCTCCCAGATTCCCATGGCAAGACCCTCTGTACAGCCTGTACTTCTAAGTTCATGAAGGACGAGCAGTCGTCTCTGCTATCCGAGATGAGGTCCCTAATAAGGGAAGAGGTTCAGGCCTCTATATCCAGCCTCTCACATTCACGCCCGGCCAGTCCTATAGTGGGTCGCAAACGTGCCAGACGGGAGGAACCCCAGGGGGAGCCAGAGTATTCTTCTGATGAAGGTTCCGAACTCAGGGATTCGCCATCAGAAGAGGAGGGAGAAATCCCAGTAGGAAGCCAGGATCAGAACAGGAAGTATCTCTTCCAGTCTGAAGAAACGGACGAACTCGTACAGGCAGTACGAAATACGATGCAGATCGAGGACACTTCCAAACCGCAGTCCAGACAGGACTTGATGTTTGGGGGACTAGTGGCTCGGAATCAGACTGTATTTCCTATAAGTGATCATATCAAAGCTATGATCCTGGAAGAGTGGAAAGAGGCCGAGCGTCGTTTGGTTCTGTCACGTGACTTTAAAGGCCGCTTGCCATTTGATCTCGAAGTCAAGTTATGGGAGGAGGTCCCTAAAATTGACGTTCCTGTTGCTAAAGTCACCAAGAAAACTGCTATACCATTTGAAGACTCCTCCAGTCTTCGTGACCCTATGGATAGGAAGGCGGACATTCTCCTGAAAAGGGCCTGGGAGGCATCTGCGGCCCTGATCAGAACAAACATAGCAGCCACCTCGGTGGCCAGGTCTATGTATCTGTGGATGGGGCAGTTGGAAGAGCAATTAGCTAATAAGACCCCTAGATCATGATAGGAAGAGAATGCAAAATATCTGAAGTCCGCTATGGCATTCCTTTCAGATATGACAGCAGAGTCAGTCAGATTTTCAGCTCGTAACAGCTCTCTATCTAATGCAGCTAGGCGGGCAGTATGGCTGAGATCCTGGTCTGGTGACAATGCATCTAAGTCCAAACTCTGTTCTATTCCATTTTCGGTAAAGAGGGTGTTTGGACCGGCTCTGGACTCTATCCTTGAGTCAGCATCCGATAAAAAGAAAGGGTTTCCGGAGGATAAACCCAGACGACCCCTGCCTTTTCGGAGAAGTTTCTTCTCCAAGAAACAGTTTGATCCGAGAGGCCAAGGTCGGTCCAGCAGAGGATCCTACAGAGGCTCCCGTGGACAGGGTGGCAGAAACAAAGGCTTTTTCTTTAGTCCATCCACTAGAAATAAGCCACAATGACGCCACCAGCATTGGGGGAAGACTGCGGAGGTTTGCAAAAAACTGGGCTCAGATTACTCAGAACCAGTGGGTTCTCAGAACTGTGTCAGACGGATACAGCATAGAGCTTTACTCCCCTCCCCCAGAAAGGTACATCGCTCCTACTATAGTCACGGCAGAGTCGGCCATACTAAAAGACTTAGGCTAGTTTCACACTAGCGTTAACTGCAATACGTCGCAAATGCGTCGTTTTGCCGAAAATACGCATCCAGCAAAAGTTCTTGCTGGATACGTTTTTTCGTCATAGACTAACATTAGCGACGCATTTGCGACGCATTGCCAAACGTCGCGTCCGTTTTGCGACGCTTGGGCGTGTGGTAGCGGACCGTCGGGAGAAAAAAACGTTTTTTGCTCCCGACGGTCCACTTTTTCCGACCGCGCATGCGCGGCCGGAACTCCGCCCCCACCTCCCCGCACTTCCCCGCACCTCACAATGGGGCAGCGGATGCGTGGGAAAAATGCATCCGCTGCCCCTGTTGTGCGGCAGAGACCACCCTAGCGTCGGGAACGTCGGCCCGACGCACAGCGACGGGTTGTTCCCGACGCTAGTGTGAAACTAGCCTTACAGGTCATGCTCAGGAGAGAGGTAATAATCCCGGTCCCTCAGTCAGAGATAGGAAAAGGGCACTACTCCTCCCTATTCACTATCACAAGGCCGTCGGGCGACACTTGCACCATAATAAATCTAAAGCCTTTGAATGCCTGGGTGAGATACAAACGGTTTCGAATGGAATCCATTCGATCAGCAGTTCAGCTCATAAATCAGGATGCGGTTATGTGTACTATCGACCTAAAGAGGGCCTATTATCAGGTCCCAGTACATTCCTCATCTCAGAATCTGCTGAGGTTTGCAGTAGCGCTGCCATCAGGGACCTTCCATTATCCGTTCCAGGGCCTCCCGTTCGGACTGGCTTCAGCTCCTCGTATTTTTACAAAGCTTGTATCAGAAATGGTGGCCTTCCTGCGAAACCAAGGCGTTATAATAATTCCGTATCTGGACGACTTTCTTCTCGTGGCAGATTCAGTAGATCTATTGGTGCCTCACAGAGCCCGAACAATCGCAGTAATGGAACATCTTGGATGGGTACTAAATTGGCAGAAGTCCGATTTACTACCAGAACGGAGGAAAACTTTCCTGGGTGTGTGTCTGGACTCCAGACTAAGAACGTCCTTTTTGCCAGATGTCAGGCGAGTGACAACTCAGACGCGGGTCAAGTATCTATTGGAGCATCGAGTCACCGTAAGAATGGCAATGAAAGTTCTCGGTCTAATGACAGCTTGTATACCATGCGTCAGGTGGGCTCAGAGCCATTCAAGACACCTGCAGAGGCAGATCCTGTCAGTGTGGGATCGACGTCAGTCTTCCCTAGAGGCTCCACTAAGGTTGTCAAGCTTAGCACGGAAATCTCTCCACTGGTGGACACATAGAGAACCTGAAGGTGGGTGTCCTATGGACCACCTCCCCCTACGTGGTCGTTACCACGGATGCCAGCGCATGGGGATGGGGAGCCCATCTACAGGGCAGAATCCTGCAAGACAGGTGGCCAGCAAGCATCAGAAGCAGATCTTCCAATTTCAAAGAGCTATATGCCGTCTGGCAAGCACTAAGACACAATCAGCTTACGCTCTCAGATCAACACGTAAGAATCTTCTCCGACAATATAACGACGGTTGCATTTCTAAACCATCAAGGAGGCCCAAGATATCAGCCACTGCAGGATCTCGCAGAGACGATTTTCAATTGGGCAGAGGACACAGTGTTATCGATAATGGCTATCCACCTAGAAGGCTCTCAAAATGTGGTAGCGGATTATCTAAGCAGACGGGATCTGCGTCCAACAGAGTGGGAATAGGAGCAGAGCATCTTCCGGACTTTGTCACCGATGGGGAACCCCCGATATCGACTTATTCGCAAACAGAAGAAACGCGAAGACCCCAAGATTCTTCTCTCTGAACCCAGCGGATCTCCCGGAAGGGATAGATGCACTGAGCCAGCAGTGGAACCAGCCTCTCTCATACGCGTTCCCTCCCCTGGCATTAATTCCAGCTGTCCTACGGAAAATCAAGGAGGATCAAGCAAAGGTCATCCTGATTGTCCCATTCTGGCCGAGAAGAAGCTGGTTTCCCGTACTGGGGACCTTAGCAGTCGACCATCCCGTCGAACTGCCTATCAAGGGGAGAGTCATCCACCAGGGTCCAGTATACCATCCAGACCCCAGCAGACTTCGTCTTTCAGCCTGGATCCTGAAAGGGACATCCTGAAATCAAAAGGCCTATCAGATCAGGTCATAACTACTATCCAAAGTAGTAGAAAACCTGTTACTTCAGCCATCTACCAGAAAATCTGGAAGCGGTTTTGTCTAGAAGGTGGCAGGTCCGACGTCGTATCAGGATCTCCGGACATTCCCTGCATACTGGACTTCCTTCAAAAGGGATTCAACCTGGGTCTTCGTCCCAGCACATTATAAGTCCAGATATCCGCACTAAGCTCATTTCTGGACTATCCGTTGGCATCTCACCCATGGATAATAAGGTTCATTCGGGCTACCCAACGAATGCGTCCTACCATTAGGCAGCTATTACCATCATGGGACCTTAACTTAGTCCTTAGAGCCCTGTGTAAAGGTGCTTACGCTATGGGGGATGATATGCCCATTTCTATCCGCACCCGGAAAATGGCTTTCTTAGTAGCTGTCACTACGGCCAGGAGGGTTGGAGAAATTCAGGCTTATGTACAAGGGATCCCTACCTCCAGATCAGGGATGATAGTCTAATTCTGAAATTAGATCCGTCATTTATCCCGAAGGTAGCCTCTATCAAAAATAGGAACCAGGCAATAATACTTCCTTCCTTTTGTAATAACCCTTCTAATGAGAGAGAGCGAGTCCTCCATTCCCTGGATGTCAGACAGGGGGTCCTGGACTATCTTAAAGCTACGGACTCTTGGCGTATAGATCCAAATCTTTTTATTCTTTTTGGGGGTAAGAACAAGGGTAAGAAGGCCTCTAAGGCCTCAATTGCACGTTGGATCACGGCCGTGATCTCAGAAGCTTATCAGTCAGAAGGCATGTCACCTCCAGTAGGTTTAAAAGCCCATTCTACTCGGGGAGTATCTGCCTCCTGGGCGGAGCATGCAGGAGCCTCAGTAGAACAAATCTGTAAGGCAGCTACATGGGCCAGGGCTGACACATTCTGTAGACATTATAAGCTTGATGTTATGTCCAGCCAGCACACGGCTTCTGGGAGGAAAGTCCTCCAAGCGGTAATCCCACCCTAAGGAGGGTCCTTTGGTACTCTCCATGGTGCTGTCAGGAGGGACGTCCTGGAAAATCGGTATTAGTCTTACCGGTAATTATGTTTCCAGGAGTCCATACTGACAGCACCGGTACTTCCCCCCCCCCCCCATTCTAGCTGTAATTTTGGTATAATCAGTTTGTGTGCCTATATACTATGTTATATGATTCATTCATTAAAATGTTTTATTTGCATCATTCCATGAGTTGGTCCTTGTTACAACACTGAGGAGTGAGGGGTGGTACCGGATATTTAAACTCTCGTGTGTTTCCTGTCCCAGCAAGGAGGAGGGGAGACGTCCTCCATGGTGCTGTCAGTATGGACTCCTGGAAACATAATTACCGGTAAGACTAATACCGATTTTATTCCGATTTTTGTGAGGCAGAATGACATAAAACCAGCTATTCATGAATTTCTTTTGGGGAGGCATTTATACCGTTCCACGTTTGGTAAAATTGATAAAGCAGTTTTATTCTTTGGGTCAGTACGATTACAGCGATACCTCATTTATATTATTTTTTTATGTTTTGGCGCTTTTATACGATAAAAACTATTTTATAGAATAAATAATTATTTTGGCATCGCTTTATTCTGAGGACTATAACTTTTTTATTTTTTCTTTGACGCTGTATGGCAGCTCGTTTTTTTGCGGGACAAGATGACGTTTTTAGTGGTACCATGGTTATTTATATCCGTCTTTTTGATCACGTGTTATTCCACTTTTTGTTCGGCGGTATGATTAATAAAGCGTTGTTTTTTGCCTCTTTTTTTTTTTTTTTTCCTACGGTGTTCACTGAAGGGGTTAACTAGTGACACAGTTTTATAGGTGGGGTCGTTACGGACGCGGCGATACTAAATATGTGTACTTTTATTGTTTGTTTTTTAAATTTAGATAAAGAAATGTATTTATGGGAATAATATTTTATTGTTTTTCTTTATTTAGGAATTTTTTTTTTTTTTACACATGTGGAAATTTTTATTTTATTTTTTCACTTTGTCCCGGGGGGGGGGGGGGACATCACAGATCGCTGATCTGACAGTTTGCACAGCACTCTGTCAGATCACCGATCTGACTTACAGCACTGCAGGCTTACCAAGTGCCTGCTCTAAGCAGGCACTTGGTAAGCCACCTGCCTCCCTGCAGGACCCGGATGCCGCGGCCATCTTGGATTCGGGCACCTGCAGCGAGGAGGAGGTAAGAGACCCTTGCAGCAATGCGATCATATCGCGTTGCTCCGGGGGTCTCAGGGAAGCCCGCAGGGAGCCCCCTCCCTGCGCGATGCTTCCCTGTATCGCCGGCACACCGCGATCATGTTTGATCGCGGTGTGCCGGGGGTTAATGTGCCGGGGGCGGTCTGTGACTGCTCCTGGCACATAGTGCCAGATGTCAGCTGCGATAGTCAGCTGACACTCGGCCGCGCTCCCCCCGCTCCCCCCGTGAGCACCGCCGATCACGCTGGACGCACTATCCCATCGGTGGACATACGGGCCCACCCCACCTTGACGGGATAGTACGTCCAATGTCAGAAAGGGGTTAACCCCTGTACTGCTAAAAGGAATTTACACCATTTAATAATAAATGGATTATCGTTGGAGAGGTGAGGAATATGGTGTTCTTTTGTTTGTTTTTTTACTGTAATAAATGGGGGAAAAAAGAGGGTCGGGGAATTTATTTCAAGTAAACATACAGCAAGAATAAAATCCTTATTTTCTTGAGAGACACTTTTCCTGGCCAGGAAGTTAATCGCCTTGCGTTGGATGGGCACCACACATCCATCTCTTAGGGCCTGGATAGAGCCGGTAAATTTAGTTGTGCCGTACGAGCATACTTTATATCAGAATAGAGGCTGTTTGGAGAAATTCAATAAAATCTGGGATTTGTGGTACTCCTCGTACCTCACCATGTCGTCACGTGGTTGAGGGCCTAGATTCAATATAACAAAGTTTGAGAAACTACATTATTCACGTGGAGCTTCAACGCTATTCTGTTAATGTGGTGGAGAGGGTTTTGTTTTGGCAGTAAAAATAGTTCTAGTTTTAGGATTGTTAGTATACAAGGCATACTATAATACCTTGAGTTTATATGATCCGATCGGTGTATTAAGATTTATGTCAATTAAACTATCATCAAAATGTAATTACACTGACTTGGAAATTTGTGAACGTGTATGTATACCTGATTTATGTGATTTAATAAACGAATTTAAAAAAAAAAAAGAATAAAATCCTTTATTTCAAAATGTACTATGGGGTTAGCAGTGGGGGCCTTATAGACCCCTCTCTCTAACCCCTGGGCTTGATGTTAGCTAATATTACAAGGCTGACATCAACCCCAACCCTATTATCCCACTTGCCACCGACACAGGGCAAGTGCAAGGCGAAGTTCCAAAATTGATGCATCTTATGGATGCACCATGTCTGTGGCAGCTGAGAGATGATGTTTAGTCTGGGAGGTGACCAATATCCATGGCCCCTTTCCAGGCTATATATCAGTCCACAGCGGTCTGTTTAGCTTTTGCTGGTTTTTGATTATAGGAGTTATAGGGGAACCCTACATCAATTTTTGGGAGGTGTCTCCCCTAAAATAACCAGTAAAGGCAAACAAACAGCTGTGAGCTGATATTAATAGCCTGGGAACATTTTTGGCTATTGGCCCTTTTCCCAGAATATTAACATCAGCCCCCAGCGGTCGGCTTTCCCTCTGCTGGTTCAAAAAATTACACGGGAGCCAACTTTTTTTTTTTAAATATTTATTTTATACATTATGTACACAGAGGGTGCTGAATACGATTCCCATCATTTGTCTCCTGGTCACGCTAAACCAAACCAGGCAACAATGATGAGCTGCCTTCAGCACCCACCACCTGGGAACAGCTAACTGTACAGCTTTTTCCAGGCACTGGTACATGCCACACGGGCACATGGAAGTGACTTATAGACAGCAAACAGATGCACAGCTATCACATACGTACATACGGATGGCAAACGGACCACAGATTTCACCAGTACAGTTTTTTTCCAGTACAGGAATTGCCAGAATGTGTGAAGGGGGCTTAACTGTAAATGATTTGCCATTCAGCTGCATCTTAGCATGCCATATACTGCCAGTCTTCTGAAGACCTGCATCTCACTGCACTTCTACCTGCTGGAGAGGAATTTTGTGATCTTGCTGGGAGACGTTCCAGACTTCACCAGCATCAGATTAAGGAATAGCAAAGCTGATTGATGGAGAAGCAGTAATTAGAGACTTCAGTATTCTCCCTCACCAATCAGAGAGCAGGAAGCAGACAGTGCAGCACCTTTGAGGAGGCTGCTGCAGTCTAACCTACAGCACGTGGAAGGACCTACACGGAAGATTGAATAGCTGCATGCAATCGGGTAGGATTATAATTGGGTATCTCTTCTTCTTAGATGTTTGGAGAGAGGCAGGGGTGTAGCTTAGTTAGCAGGTAGGGACACATATCCTGAGTCATGCAGAAATGGAAGTCATTTTCAGTATGCCTTATTCTGTGTAATTAAATCCAGCCTCAGGTACCCACCTCAGTATACCGCTAGCCACGCCTGCTTTTTCACTCCTGCAGCCTCATCTTCCTCCTTTACCCTTGTGTGCACTACAACTGCAGACAGTGCAGGGCTGTTTTAATATCACTGTGTAAGCTAAGGCTATGTTCGTATTGCATTTTACCATACGTTCATTGGCTCTTTTGGAGCTTATGGCCTATGCCCTGCAAAATGGTATTTGGGTAGGGCCATTGACTATAATGATGTTGATGTAGTCACAATTTGATCTGTTTGACAACATTTTAAGCTGTGTATGCCTTTTGGAGCAGAGCAACAAGATGTAGTCGACTATGGTGATGCATAGATACAATAAATTGGCCTGCACTCTGTCCAAATGCGAGGTTTGGTGGAATGGGCCCTTGAGACCCTGAGTCCAAATGAAGAGAATTCACCGCATACTCTATCCGTAAGGTGATGCCAAAAAGGAAATTTATCTATGCGGTAACACAAAGTATTCGTAGAGCAGAGAAGAGAAAAATGCCAGCTGCAAAGAGCAGACGCAGCCTAAGCACACTGTTTAAAGGGGCAAAGAGCTGGAGCGCTGCCCAGAACGTCCACTTCACAGGACCACTCAAGCATTTCTCAGCATAATGCGGCATATTGAATAAGAACGGAGATCGGTCGAAACGTCAAATAGAGTTGCTCAAATACGTTATTTTTCTTCTCTGCTCTACGAATATTGTGTGTGACCACATAATTAAATTTCCTTTTTGGCATCACCTTACGGATAGTGTGCGGTGAATTCTCTTCATATGGTGATGCATAAACGTGAATCCCATTTTGATGGTTTAAATCTGCAAGGAAAGCATATGAATGTTCCTGAAACTTCAGAAAAATAAAAAATTCAAACTCTCTTGTTACTGTAAAGTGTAGTGTTATTTTACTCTAGAAAATTGTGACGAAAACGCAGCTTGTGAACAAGCTGTAAGGATAGGTCGCATCTCGTGGGCCAGTGCTTTGTGCTTGCCCCCCAAACTAAAATTCACAAGCCAGCCCATGGTATGGGGGCCTTGGATAGTTCATTTTCAGGGGCGATAAGGATCCAACATGTCCGATTTCGCACTGACTATCATTTTGTTCCTCTACATATAAGCCACTGCCAGTCATGTCTAAGAATTTTTAAAAAGCAGATAACTGCTGACTTAAATATCCAGAGCTGTACAATGCCATTACATACAATTATAATTTTCCCCATACAACAGCCTGAAAGCATATTTTCCTCTTTTATTCTTTACAGAATCACCCATTGTTATCCTTGCAAAGCATGTAAAAGAGGTTGTCTCATTAAGAGATTCCATTTTCATATATCCTATTTGGCATTAATAGAAAAAGGAGGACTAAAAGATTGAATTTAATGCTCTAAGTAAGAAATTGAAGACTGGGGCATTGTGGAACAATTCCTTTCATTGTGTAAAATTTCTTTGCGCCTCAACTTATATGTAGTGTATAGGGCTAATAGTAACATTAAAAATGTCATAAATGGCTCTTTTGTATTATCCACAGGTCCTCCAGAGGCTTAGCTGTATGGCATCCAAAAGTGGTATGTTTGTGGTTGCAAATCTTGGAACGAAGAGCCCTTGTGACCACATGGACCCTCAGTGCCCACTGGATGGAAGATACCAGTTTAACACAGATGTTGTGTTTAATGACAAGGGTGTACTAGTTGCCAGTTACTTCAAGCAAAATCTATATTTTGAATTTGGTTTTGACACCCCTCCGGATGTCCAGTATGGGGCTTTTGATACACACTTTGGCAGGTTTGGACTCCTTACTTGCTTTGATATTTTGTTCTATGAGCCAGTTGTGAGTCTTCTTGAAAAGCATCAGGTGAAGCATCTCCTGTATCCCACGGCTTGGATGAATCAATTGCCTCTTCTTTCCTCTATTCAGATTCAGAGAGCCTTTGCTACCAGGTTCAGTGTAAACATCTTGGCTGCAAATATCCATCACACAACACTGGGAATGACTGGAAGTGGTATATTCAGTCCTTCACATTCCTCCTACCACTATGATATGGACACTGAAGAAGGTCATCTCATTGTAGCCAAAGTTCCAGTGAATCCATCAGAAGAAGAGACTGTAGGACATAATGGAGAGGTTTCACTTGAGTATGACAACTCGCTTGGAGGCAGTTACTTTCTCAATATGATCTGTGACGAGATGGACAAGACCGAACAATGTACGGAATCAAGAGAACCCCAACAAGATACTTTATTTCATGCCAAGATGATGTATGACAACTTCACTTTTATCCCCCTTAAAGACAATGATGGGAGAGTACATGTATGTTCTGGTACTCTGTGCTGCTTTCTTACTTACAGGAAACACCATGTGACCAATGAGCTTTACGCCCTTGGGGTATTCGATGGGCTACACACCGTGCATGGCACGTATTCCCTTCAGATTTGTGCACTAGTGAAATGTTACAGCCTGGATATGGAAACTTGTGGTGAAGAGGTGACAGATGCAAGCACCACCATGAGCTTCCAGTTATGGGGCAGGTTTGGTACTAAATATGTATTTCCTATGATTGTGACGTCAGGAGTCACTCTACAATTACCCGACCACTGGGGCTGGAAGGACCAGAGCTGGTATATCAATAAAACAGAACTGGAACTGGGGTTAGTAACCGCTGCACTGTATGGGAGGTACTACGAAAGAGACAATCATTTACGCTAATATCAGCTGGTTTATCATGCTGTAGGTAATTAACATACTTCCAGAAAGAACCTGCTCTATAAAAACATTTTCAACAGTATTGCCAGTTCTGCCCCTTCTGAGTGGTTGGATCGATAAGTGCATTCAGAACCAAAATGAATGTCGTTATGATAAATGTGAAACTTAAAACAAAAATGTAATTATTGTCAATTTTGCTTCCATGAATTGTTGCTGAACATTTTACTAGGGTGGTTTTGACTGTGAATGCAAAATGGAGTTAGTATCTTCAGGTGGTTCTCTAAGGCTGCTTTCACACATCAGTTTTTTGCCATCAGTCACAATCAGTCAAATGTTGGAAAAAAAAAAAAAGGATCCGTCACAGATTGTGAAAAACTGATGCAACGGATCCGACTAGCTGATCCAGATAATTGGATCCTAAAAAAAAATCTGAGCATGCTCAGTTAAAAAAAAATGGAATCCGTCGCCATAGGCTTCCATTCTAGCAAACGACGAACTGCGACGGATCCATCGCTGTCCGTTTTTTGGACAGACACACAAAATGTTACTATGTCCCTTTTCTCCGGCCGCCGGATAAACAATTTTCGACTGATCCGTGGAACGACGGATGAAACGTGAGGCCATCCGTCGCTAATGCAAGTCTATGAGGAAAAAAATTGATCCAACGGCAACATTCGCCGAATCTGTTTTTTTCAAAATTCGCCGGTTTGAGACTGACTGCAAAAGACTGATGTGTGAAAGCAGCGTTAGTCTCTCATGGAAAATAGGTGGTGCAGTCACACAGATTGATCTGGACAGAGGGTTGATGTTGCCATATGTCAAGCAGAGACATCAGTTTGCATCCTCTAAGGGGTTATTACTATATCAGCATTTTTGATACTACAGGTTTTGTCCTTTTGAGATATATATATATATATATATATATATATATATATATATATATATATATATATATATCTATCCGTGTGTATGATTTTTTTTTAACATGACATATTTGCTTTATTGTTTATACAGAGTAATTTTGATCAGGGGTGCTCATTTTTCAATGCCAATTATAGAGAGAATTTAAGCAAGTTGAAAGTGATCTCTAAAAGGTGTAAAGTTAGAGGACATATTTCCTTTGTATTTTATGCAAATAAATATATACAGTCCTGCTCATCGTTATTGTCATTATTGGCACCCATGAAGTGTAAGTACATAATGTGGAAAATCTCCTGGAAAAAAAATAAATAAATGAATCGAGTGAAAGTTTTTTCGTATAGAGTACACGTGTTAAATACAAAAAAATCAAATGATAAACAATAATTGAAAAAAAAAAATGGGAGGGAAAAATAGAAAAACCTAAAGCTTGCTGTGGTAAATCACAAATGAGAATCACCTGTGATTAATTGTTGGTGCCCATGAATTAGCCAATGAATGATGACTTCAGTGTTTTAAAAAGCCACCTGGTAGGCTCTGTTCCTTTTGTCACAAATGTGAAGACAAAGGAGCTGTCTGAGGACATCAGAACTGCAATTATTAGCAAACACAATACTTACAAAGGGCATAAGGCCATCTCCAAAGACCTCGGTATCCCAGTTTCAACAGTGCACAATGTGAAGAAGTTTGCCAAGCATATAACTGTTAAACTCCCTGGATGTGGGGGGAAAGAGAAAAATTGACAAGAGATGCCTTCAAAGGTTGATGCGAATTTTGGAAAAAAACACCATGTCACATATCCAAAGACCTGAAGGCCAACCTGAACAGTCTGGGGTCATGGTTTCAACAAGTACCATAAGTCACACACTAAACCAAGCAGAGCTTTATGGGCGAAAGCCAAGGAAGAAACAATTGGTAAAGAAAAGACATAAAAAGGAACGACTAATCCTTGTGAAAGAGTACCTTGACAAACCACAGTCCTTCTGGGAAAATGTTGTGTGGACAGATGAAACAGAAATTGAGCTTTTTGGCAATTATTTAGTTTTAGCTGAAGATCACGGCTCCTCCAGCAAGACAATGTCCCAAAGCGCACATCCAAAAGTACACAGGAATGGTTGAAAACAGAAATAATGGAGTGTTTTGACCTCAAGCCCATTGAAAATCTTTTGTTGTGCCTAAATCTGCCATTGGGGAAAAAGAACCCTGCAAATGTTCACAAGCTTGAAAAAACTGCAAAGGAAGAGTGGGAGAAAATACCAGCTGAGAAGTGCAAGAAGCTTACAGATGGCTACAATAAATGTCAGGAGGCTGTCTTCAATGCCAAAGGGTGTGTAACTAAGTATTAATTAGGGGTGCCTTTACTACTGCACATGCTGTTTATTCTGTTTATTCTTCTTTGTTTTCCAACTTACATGTTGCAGTTTGAATGGTTTATTGTTGTATTACTTTGGACCACTAATTTTAAAAGTTCCTGAGGATATAACTTTGGTAAATTTCCATTTATTTCTGAAGATATTTTAAAGTCTATGGAAAAAAAATGATAGGGTGGCAATAATGGTGAGCAAAATGTATACATTTTTCCATCTTTTACATTTTAAAAATCACAGAGAGGAAAATGGGTCAACGTTTGGGCTCCCTGCAAGTTTAGTACCTAATAGCATCCCACTTTGCAATCATCACAGCTTGTAAACGCTTTTTGTAGCCAGCCAAGTCTTTCAATTCTTGTTTTAGGGTTTTTCATCCTTTCTTCCTTGGAAAATTCTTCTACTTCTATGAGATTCCTGGGTCGTCTTGCATGCACTGCTATTTTGAGGTCTAGCCACAGATTTTCAATGATGTTCAGATTAGGGGACTATGAGGGCCATTGTGAAACCTTCAGCTTGCACCTTTTTGAGGTAGTCTATTGTGGATTTTGATGTGTTTTAGGATCATTATCCATTTGTAGAAGCCATCCTCTTTTCAACTTCAGCTTTTTTACAGATGGTGTTATGTTTGCATAAAGAATTTGTTGAAATTTAATTGAATCCATTCTTCCTTCTGTGAAATGTTCCCAGTGCCATTATCTGCAGCACTGCCCCATGCTTAATGGTTGGTGAGATGGTTTTTTTTTTTTCTAAAATTCTGTGCCCTTTTTTTTCTCCACATATACATTTTTATAATTGTGGCCAAAAAGTTCTATTTTAACCTCATCGGTCCACAGGACTTGTTTCTAAAATGCATCAGGATTGTTTAGATGTTCTTTTGCATACTTCTGAGGATGAATTTTATGGTGAGGACGCAGGAGAGGTTTTCTTTTTTTCTTTCTGATGACTTTTCCATGAAGGCCATATTTGTGTCTCTGAACAGCAGAACAATGTACCACAACTAAGAGTCTGCTAAATCTTTCTGAATGTCTTTTGAAGTCAAGCAGGGGTTCTGATTTGCCTCCAGCAATCCTACAAGCAGCTCTCACTGAAATTTTTGCTTGGTCTTCCAGACATCTTAACCTACACAGCTCCTGCTAACTGCCATTTCTTAATTGCATTTTGAACTGAGGAAACTGCAACTTGAAAACGCTTGGCCTCCACCATTTTCATTTTCAGAGTGCGAGGCAGCTGCTTAGAAGAAAGCATGGCTGCTGTTTTTTGGCACAAAGTTAGAGGAGACTGAGGTTTTATAAAACTGGGAAATTGATATCACCTGGTCTTTCTTATGATAATGATAGGGTGCCCAAACTGTTATATTGGCCCATTTTCGTTTTTGTAATTTTAAAATGTAAAAAAATTACAATATATTTATATTTGGTTTTATTTCTGAAAATAAAAAGGAAATGTGTTATCTCTAAAAAGGGCTAAAGTTTAAAGATATTTAATCTTCAACTTGCTTAACAGTTCGCAATAACAGT
The DNA here is from genome assembly GCF_051348905.1 of Ranitomeya variabilis. Taxonomy (NCBI): domain Eukaryota; kingdom Metazoa; phylum Chordata; class Amphibia; order Anura; family Dendrobatidae; genus Ranitomeya; species Ranitomeya variabilis. The sequence goes on from NC_135237.1 coordinate 99,700,094, forward strand.
AATTTTGCCCAGGGGTGCCCATACTTATTATTTTATCATATTTGCGGTTTTATAATCCTGGATAACCCATTTAACTAGTAACTATTTTCCTTTTGCTCGCCAAGAGGAAAATCTATTTCTGAAAACAAGTCAATTAATATAAGAGACCAATATTCTTTGTGCAGCTCTGCAATGACACCCTGGAGATTACAACAATGATCCTCCTCTTATGTTCTCCACTTAGAAAATAACAAGAGATATATAATGGTGACTCTGTAGTACTATTATGTATGGCCACTTATTCAGGATGAATCATCAACACTTCTTTGGCTTCAGTGGTCTCATAATAGATATGTATAAAATATTTTAGCTACTTCAACTGGAGTAAAATATGTTGTTGTGCATTATTTTCTACATGAATGTAATTGTTGTTTTTTTATCTTTTAAGTTGGTTATTCTGTTTAATTGTTTTTAGAAGGTACAGAATTATAAAAAAAAAAAAAGTATTCATTTTCAAGCCAAAATGTGCTAGTTCTTTCAGTCAAATAATTAATGCCATAATGGGAACGGGATTGTTCTGGGTTTCAATTAATATTTTTTTTATAAAGAGAAAGCATCCTAAAGTAATGTAACAAAATCAACTGGGTTTGTCCGAGGATTGACCCTCCTAACCCCTACACTTTAAAGGGAATCTGTCAGTAGGATCTATCCTCCTAAGTCGTCTATATGGATATGTAGGTCATAGAAAGCTGAATAAAATGATGACTTGATATCTGTGATCTGATGTCTTCTTCCAGAGAAATTCATATTTTTTAAAAATATTTAAATGAGCCATTAAGATCTATGGGTCGGACGATTAAGAGCAGTGAATAGTAAAAAAAAAACCTGAAAATTCAAATCACCCCGTTGCCCATTCTTAAAAATTAAAGCTAATAAAATATACGTGGTATTGCCACTTTCAGAAAAGTCTTTTTTTGGCTGCTGCAATTGTACAAAAAATGCTGTAGCAAACAATCAAAACATAACAGCTTGATAGAATGGTATCAATGAAAACTGTCTCACCCCACAGGAAATAAGCCATCACACAGCTCTATCGACTTAAATGAAAATGTTACGTATGTTAAAAAATGGCAACTCAACTCAAAAATTTTATTTTTTGCAAACTTCTGATTTATTTTTTTTCCCACCATTTAAAAAAAAAATAAAATGCACATGTTTAGTATTGCCGTAATCGTGCTGATGAACAGAATTGTATTGCAAGGTCATTTTTAACACAAAATGTACACAATTTTAAAAAAATGCAAATTTTTTTTTTTTTTTTACATAATTTTTCCCCACTTGGAATTTTCTTTCCCATTTTCCAGTATGCTAAGTACTAAAATGAATGGTGTCATTCAAAAGTATAACTCGTCCCGCAAAAAAACAAGCCCTCAGATTGTGTAGGTGGACAGAAAGCTGAGAGGTATGGCTCTGGGAAGATTGAGAGAAAAAAATGAAGATGCAAAAATGGAAATTGGACTCATCATAAAGATTTAAAGGGTATCAGGATATGGCGTTTTATATATGCCAGTATACCGTGAAAAATTTCGCCTGAGGAAGGCGCTTCAGATAAACTACAGTATTTTTCTGGAAGCATTCCCTTTGGTGTGTGGTGCTGATGGTGTTGTGTCAACAGGCACATACTAGAGCATGTGTATAATTGCTAAGTATTTTGCTCCTTTCCTATTCCTTATATTAGGACACATGATATCTGCAGTTGTACATGTGTAATAGCAGGTGTCTGCCAACACAGTCATCAGAACAGAGCTGCACGCCTCCTGATGTGTAAGTGAGCAACACTGGACAAACCCAAGGTTTAGATCTTGATTGGTGCTTTAAAGAATTCAGTTGACAACAATTTCAGCTTTTGAAATACATGAACGTAGTTGACAACCCCAGGCCCTGCACTATGCAGTTTATTTTATGAGTATTCTTAAAAGCATCCACCTTTGTTACATTCAGCATCACATGAGTTTGCTGTATACTTGCCATCCTCTGTGAAGCCATTCCTGTTTCTCTATAACTAGTATATTTATAGTGAGGAAAATAAGTATTTGGTACACTGCCGATTTTGCAAGTTTTCCCACCTACAAAAAATGGAGAGGTCTGTAATTTTAATTGTAGGTACACTTCAACTGTGAGAGACAGAATCTAAAAATGAAAACCGGTCACATTGTATGATTTTTACATTATTAAATTGTATTTTATTTAATAAAATAAGTATTTGATCAGCTACCACACAGCAAAAATTCCGCATCTCACAGACCTGTTGGTTTTCGTTTAAGAAGCCCTCCTACTCTGCACTAATTACCTGTATTAATTGCACCTGTTTTAACTTACCTGTATAAAAGACACCTGCCCACACAATCATAACCCATCATGCCGTCATACTACACCGTCATGGATTAAAAGCCTGCTGGACATGCAAGTCCCATTGCTCATGCCAATACACATCCAGGCCCACTTGAAGTCCGCCAGTGACCATCTGGATGATCCAGAGGAGGCATGGGAGAAGGTCATGTGGTCAGATGAAACCAATAATAGAATTAGACTTACCGGTAATTTGGTTTCTAGGAACCTTCCACGACAGCATAGGAGGTTGTCTCCATTCCCTAATGAGGGACAAGAAGCACAAAGAAGTTAAGAGGCCCCTCCCACCTCCTACTCACCATTGATTTACAACGGACACCATAGCACCGGTTACCTTTAGGCTCCCAGGAATTATCCAAAGAACATAGGGAGGGAACTAGTGCTGTCGTGGAAGGTTCCTATAAACCAAATTACCAGTAAGTCTAATTCTATTTTCTCTAGTCACCTTCCACAACAGCATAGGAGGAATACCGACAAATTCTGCACTAGGGGAGGAAAAGAGCCTGGAATACTTTTGGGCCAAAGACTAGATCCCTATTGGACAATAAGTCCAATCTATAGTGTTTGGTGAAGGTATGAAGTGAAGACCATGTTGAGGCCCTGCAGATCTGCTCGGTGGATGCACCTGCTCTTTCTGCCCAGGAGACTGAGGTACATCTCGTAGACTGGGCCTTGACCCCGATCTGGGGTGTCAAGTTCTGAGCCAGATACAGTGCAGACCAAAAGTTTGGACACACCTTCTCATTTTAAAGATTTTTCTTTTTTTTCATGACTATGAAAATTGTACATTCACACTGAAGGCATCAAAACTATGAATTAACACATGTGGAATTATATGCTTAACAAAAAAGTGTGAAACAACTGAAAATGTCTTATATTCTAGGTTCTTCAAAGTAGCCACCTTTTGCTTTGATGACTGCTTTGCACACTCTTGGCATTCTCTTGATGAGCTTCAAGAGGTAGTCACCGGGAATGGTCTTCCAACAATCTTGAAGGAGTTCCCAGAGATGCTTAGCACTTGTTGGCCCTTTTGCCTTCACTCTGTGGTCCAACTCACCCCAAACCATCTCGATTGGGTTCAGGTCTGGTGACTGTGGAGGCCAGGTCATCTGGCGTAGCACCCCATCACTCTCCTTCTTGGTCAAATAGCCCTTACACAGCCTGGAGGTGTGTTTGGGGTCATTGTCCTGTTGAAAAATAAATGATGGTCCAACTAAACGCAAACCGGATGGAATAGCATGCTGCTGCAAGATGCTGTGGTAGCCATGCTGGTTCAGTATGCCTTTAATTTTGAATAAATCACCAACAGTATCACCAGCAAAGCACCCCCACAACATCACACCTCCTCCGCCATGCTTCACGGTGGAAACCAGGCATGTAGAGTCCATCCGTTCACCTTTTCTGCGTCGCACAAAGACACGGTCGTTGGAACCAAAGATCTCAAATTTGCACTCATCAGACCAAAGCACAGATTTCCACTAGTCTAATGTCCATTTCTTTGTATTCTTTAGCCCAAACAAGTCTCTTCCGCTTGTTGCCTGTCCTTAGCAGTGGTTTCCTAGCAGCTATTTTACCTTGAAGGCCTGCTGCACAAAGTCTCCTCTTAAGAGTTGTTGTAGAGATGTGTCTGCTGCTAGAACTCTGTGTGGCATTGACCTGGTCTCTAATGTGAGCTGCTGTTAACCTGCGATTTCTGAGGCTGGTGACTCGGATAAACTTATCCTCAGAAGCAGAGGTGACTCTTGGTCTTCCTTTCCTGGGTCGGTCCTCATGTAAGCCAGTTTCTTTGTAGCACTTGATGGTTTTTGCCACTGCACTTGGGGACACTTTCAAAGTTTTCCCAATTTTTCGGACTGACTGACCTTAATTTCTTAAAGTAATGATGGCCACTCGTTTTTCTTTACTTAGCTGCTTTTTTTCTTGCCATAATACAAATTCTAACTCTAATTCTAGTCTATTCGGTAGGACTATCAGCTGTGTATCCACCAGACTTCTGAACAACACAACTGATGGTCCCAACCCCATTTATAAGGCAAGAAATCCCACTTATTAAACCTGACAGGGCACACCTGTGAAGTGAAAACCATTCCCGGAGACTACCTCTTGAAGCTCATCAAGAGAATGCTAAGAGTGTGCAAAGCAGTGATCAAAGCAAAAGGTGGCTACTTTGAAGAACCTAGAATATAAGACATAATTTCAGTTGTTTCACACTTTTTTGTTAAGTATATAATTCCACGTGTGTAAATTCATAGTTTTGATGCCTTCAGTGTGAATGTACAATTTTCATAGTCATGAAAATACAGAAAAGTCTTTAAATGAGAAGGCGTGTCCAAGCTTTTGGTCTGTACTGTATGTTTCACATATGGCCCTCTTGAGCCAATTCGAGATGGTACTTTTTGCCACCTTCTTCCCTTTGTTTTGTCCTGATGGATGAACAAACAAATTTTGGTCAATTCTCCAGGAACTGGTCTGTTCTAGATAGTGTAGAATAGTATGCCGAACGTCGAGAGCATGGAATTCCTCCTCTTTGAACTTGCTGGATTCTGGCAAAAGGAAGGGAGGCTAATATTCTGAGAATGGTGGAAATCGGACACCACTTTAGGAAGAAAGGACGGATCAAGACAGAGGACTATAGAGTCATCTCTAATTATTTAAATAAGGTTCTCTTATTGATAACGCTTGTAATTCTCCTACACTCCTTGCTGTGCTTATAGCCACAAGGAAGGCAGCTTTGTATGAGAGGAGTTGAGGAGTACAGGAAGACAGGGGTTCAAATGGTGGGCGTGTGAGCCCCTTGAGGACTAAATTTAGGTCCCACGAAGGAACAACGGTCTGTTTTCTGGGATGCGATCTGAGAGCTGATACCATAAATCTCTTAATCCAACGGTGGTTGGCTAAGTCCTGGTCAAATACGGAGCTCAGAGCAGAGACCTGGACCTTCAGAGTACTGGGTCTAAGGTGTTGTGAATTCTGCTCTTGGGTTCCCTCCAGTGGTTGTTGGTAGTAATGCAGTTGTCCCTGGGTTGCAATCCTGGGCAGGTGTCCCTGCTGATTGCAGCTCTGACTGGGATATTTAGGTGTGCAGGATTCATTAGCCCTTGCCAGTTGTCCATTGTTCTTGGAGGTTTTGCATCTCTGTCTGGCTCCTCCTGCCCTGCTGCCAAATCAGCAAAGATAAGTATCTGGTTTTGTTTTTGTAGCACACATGCTGTGTGCTTTACAATTCAGTACTATTCAATGTTTTTTCTTGTCCTGCTTAGACTGTTTGGATATTTCAGTCAAGTTGGATTCTCAGGAGATGCAGATATACATTCCATGTCTTTAGTTAGATGGTGGAATTTTTGTATTATCTGCTGTGGATATTTTTAGGGTTTTAATACTGACCGCTTAGTATTCTGTCCTATCCTTTCCTATTTAGCTAGCGTGGCCTCTGAGGCAAGATAGAATTCCCATTTCCATCTATAGGGGTATTTAGTCCTCCGGCTGTGTCGAGGTGTCTAGGATGTGTTAGGTACACCCCACGGCTACTTCTAGTTGCGGTGACAGTTTAGGGTCTGCGGTCAGTACAGGTTCCACCAACTCCTGAGAAAGTCTCATGCGGCTCCAAGGTCACCGGATCATAGCACTAAGGCCTAACTCTAGCCCCTGCTGCAGGAAGTCCATTATTTGTGAAATATTTGGGTGGAATGGATCAGGCAGATAAGGGAGGCAGAAGAATGAAAACTTCTTCCACATCTTATTATAGATAGCATTAGTAACTGGATTCCTGGACCTCTGTAAAGTAATTACTGTATCCGAAAGTCCTTTAGCACTTAACACCTGGGCCTCAGTAACCAGGCAGCTAGACTCCACATTTGAGGATTTGGATGATGAAGGGGCCCCTGTGAAAGAAAGTCGGCCTCCACCGGCAAATGGACTCGTCCTTCTATCTGTAGCTCAATGATGGGGTTGAACCAGCTTCTCTTCAGCCACAACGGAGCCACTAGAAGGATTGGAACCTGATCCTCCCGGATCTTCTGAAGAGTTTTTGACAGCATTGGAATAGGTGGGAATGCATAAGCCAACTGAAAGCTTCATCTTTGAGCAGAGGCATCCACTCCCCTGGAGTTGTCCCTGGGATTCAGGGAAAAAAAGGCTTCGACCTGTGCGTTTTGACCTGAAGCGAACAAATCGATTTCTGCTAGGCCCCATCTGTCCACCAGCATCTTGAAGACCCTTCTGTTCAGGCTCCATTCCCCCGGCTGAATGTCCTGGTGACTCAGGAAATCTGCCTGGAGGTTGGAAGATCCCTTTAAATGGATGGCTGTCAGGGAGAGAAGGTGTTTTTCGGCCCAACAGAATATTCGGCCTGAAATGCCTTTTAGGCTGTTGAACCTTGTGCTCCCCTGGTGTTTGAGGTGAGCAACTGTAGTCATGTTGTCTGAATAGACTCTGACGTAGATCAGATTGCTGCCAGAAGAGCTTCCTCCACTGCTTTCAGCTCTCTGTAGTTGGAGGACCTGGCGCTTGTCTTCTGATTCCAGTGTCCCTGGAAAGGAGTATGAGATACCGTGGCCCCCCAGCCCCGCTTGCTGGCATCTGATGTTATCGTAGCCAGAGGGCATTGTAACCAGTTTACACCCTTGCGAAGATTTCTGGGGTTCAACCACCATGCCAAGGAGGCTCTTACACACCCTGGAGTGTGCATTTTTCTGTTCAGAGAGCTGGGATTCCCATTCCAGTTCTCGAGGATGTGAGCCTGAAGAACTCTGGAGTGGGCCTGCGCCCAGGACACTGATTGAATACAGGCTGTCATAGAGCCTAGAATTGACATGGCTTCCCAGAGGGTAGGGAACCTCTGTTTTCTGAAGTTTGCAATAGTTGCCATTATAGTTAGGTGATGATCCTCTGGGAGAAACGATCTCTGTTTGACCGAGTGTAAAAGGACTCCCAGAAACTGCCTTGTTCTAGAAGGCTGAAGCGGAGACTTCTTCAGATTTGGAAGCCACCTCAGAGATCGCAGGATATCGAGAGTCTTTGATACATGATCCCTGAGAGTCTGAGCGGAAGAGGCTAAGACTAGCAGATCGTCCAGGTAAGGAACAATGCAGATGCCTTGTCTCCGGATATAATGATACCGCCTCTGCCATTATCCTGAAGAAGACTCTTGGCTCCAAAGAAATGCCGAAAGGGAGCACGTTGAACTGGCAGTGCTTCACCTGCTGATTCTGCTATACCGTAACCCTGAGATATTTTCTGTGCCAAGGATGAATTGGTACATGGAAGTAAGCATCTTTCAGGTCGATAGGCCCACACTTCTTCATGGCAACTATCAGGGGAAAGGCTGATTTCACGGATTCCATTTTGAATCTGTGACAGAGAACATGATGATTGAGGTCTTTTAGATTTATTATGATGCGTGCCTCCCCTGAAGGTCTCTTCATCAGGAAAAGACGGGAGTAGTGGCCTGTTTCCCACTCCTCCAGTGGTACTGGGGAGATTGCATTTGATCTTAAGAAATCTTGAAGGCCCGCCATCAGCATTGTCTGGGCTCCCTGAGATAGTAGGGAGGTGACTCTCAGACTCCAAGGGGGGAGGACTCAACTCTATAAGGAGGCCCTCTCTGATGACATTGAGGACCCACTGGCAATTGGTAATGGGTTGCCAATGGTGGAAGATACAAACATCTCCCTTCCTCCTTCTGTACCTGTAAGTGCCTTGCTTTTTGCTAATGTTTATTGTATTTGTCTATATTTGCCCCCTTTTCACATTTAAAGCGCCATGGAATAATGGCGCTATAAAAAATGTATAATAATATGAAGAACACTGTCCCACCCATGAAGCATGGTGGGAGAAGCATCATACTTTGGGGGGGGGGGGGTTGCTTTTGTGCAAATGGGACTGGACGACTGCACCATATTGAAGGGAGGATTGCTGTATCGCATTATTTTGGCCAAGAACCTTTCCTTCAGTAAGTGCATTAAAGATGGGTCGTATCTGGGTCTTCCAGCATGACAATGACCTGAGACACACAGCTAGGGCAGCTAAGGCGTTGCTCTGTAAGAAGCATTTAATTGTCCTGGAGTGACCTAGCCAGTCTTCAGACCTGAACCCAATAGAAAATCTTCAGAGGGAGCTAAAACTCAATGTTGCCCAGCGACAGCCCTGAAACCTGAAAGATTTGGAGAAGATCTGTATGGAAGAGTGGACTAAAATCCCTACTGCAGTGTGTGCAAACTTGGTCAAGAACTACAGGAAACATCTGACCTGTGTAAATTAATTATGTAAAACATACAATGGGATTTTCTGGATTTTTTTAAGATTCTGTGTCTCACAGTTGAAGTGTAACCTATGATAAAAATTACAGACCTCTCCATTCTTTGTAGGTGGGAAAACTGCAAAATCAGCAGTGTATAAAATACTTATTTTCACCACTGTATATCGAGTGTTACCTAACCCTTTTTCTTAGGCTACTTTCACATTAGCGTTTTAATCTGCAGCGTTTAATCCGCAAACGCAAGGACACGAAAAACGCATGAAAACGCGTGTAAACGCAGCGTTTTTAAACCGCTTACGGTTACCGCATGCGTCATTAAAACGCTGCGTTTACATGCTTTTGCTTGCGTTTTCCATGCGTTTGCGTTTTTTGTGCGCATGTCGCAAAAATTTACCAGAGAAAAAATCTAGATGCAAGAACCAGCCAATGGGACTACAGATGGCGTGTATTATGTGAAATCTATATATAGACCCTAGGACAGCTGAAATCTTCAGATTTTGCTCCTGTGTCCTGTGACAAGATGGATCTTCACATGGATAGCTATTACTTCAAACTGGATCTGAGCATCAAGATTTTTCTGGCATGTGCGTTTGCTTGGGAGCAACACCGAAACCGGGAAAGACAGAGAAGGACACGGCGTAGGCGGTTTTGGCAACACCCCATTGTAGAACTGCGTGAGAGCCGTGGTGCATATCACACCCTGTATGGTGAGCTCAATGAGAACCCAGAAAAATTCCCGGAATATACCAGGATGTCACAAGACTCTTTCCGGGATTTGCTTGATCGTGTCCAAGGAGCCATCCGGAGACAGGACACACAGCTCCGTAGAGCCATTCCACCAGAGGAACGTCTCCTGGTTACCTTAAGGTACGTAATAATTCTAAACAAAAGCTACCCAAAATTTTTTGCAGGTCTGATGTTTTTTTGCCTATTTTGTAAATTATTTATTCTTACTACAGATTTCTTGCAACTGGAGAGAGCTTGTCATCCCTTCATTTCCAGTACCGCCTTGGGATTTCCACGCTGTCCGGAATTGTTTTTGAAACCTGCCGGGCTTTATGGACCATTCTCCGTGAGGAATTTATACCCATACCCACGGAGGACATGTGGAAAGAAATTGCTGACAAATTTTGGACTGTTTGTGATTTTCCCAACTGTTTGGGTGCGGTGGATGGGAAGCACATCCGGATTACCAAACCAGTCAGAACGGGATCACAGTTCTTCAACTACAAAAAATATTTTTCAGTAGTTCTTATGGCAATAGCTGATGCGGACTGTCGCTTCATTGCTGTGGACATTGGTGCTTTTGGCCGTGGCAACGATTCACAGACTTTTAAAACCTCTGATATGGGCCGACGTGTTTATGGCAAAAATTTTAATTTCCCACAGCCACGACCACTCCCATACACTCAAGGCCCACCGCTGCCATTTGTAATGGTTGGGGATGAGGCCTTTCAGATGAGTGAAAATCTCCTGAAGCCCTATTCAAGTCGGGACTTGAACCGCACAAAACGGATCTATAACTACAGACTAACCAGGGCACGCAGAACAGTAGAGTGTGCCTTTGGGATTATGGTGTCCAAATGGCACATTCTAGCAACTGCAATAAATCTAAAAATGGAGACAGTGGATGAGGTGGTTAAAGCCTGTGTGGTTCTCCACAATTTCATTATGGCTAAGGAGCGACCCACCATAGAACTTGATGAACCTGTTGCAAACCCTTTGCCTGATTACCGTCATCACCCGCTGCGGTCAACAGTTGAAGTAGGCCACATGCGGGACCAATTTGCAGCGTTTTTTGATTCTGACATTGGACGTGTGCCATGGCAGGACAATATGGTGTAAAATGTACTGCTGGTTTCGGGTCTGCAAATTTATGTTTGGAATGTTAATGTTTTTTCTAATAAAATAATTGTGATTTACTTTCTTCACCATGTCTCCTATCCATTTCCTTAACAAACCACTTTGGGTTTTTGGGCTTAGGTTCTTGACGTCATTGAGTGCTGTCTTGTTTCACCATTAGCTATTTGCCGCAGACTGTATAGACGATGTCTGTTATTGTCGCAGTAGTTGTCCAGTACTTAACAGCATTATTTGTAAGCCAAAAACAGGAGTAGTAGTTAAATGCTTTTAGTGGTGCATATGTGTTTATTGAACTTTTCCTCACATAGCTCCACTCCAGGTTTAGGCTTACAAATAGTGCTGTAAAATACAGAGCGAATACTGAGAGTGTGACGGCAGCCTATACCACAAATCTATAGTAATCAAGTCAGGTGTCTGAAATAATGAATTTATGATGCTAATTGCTCTTGAATTCATTTTTCATGACACTTGTCCGGGTGAGTATAGATATGTCATGTATGACGTACATTGACCCTTCACTTTGTGTGAAATATATGTATATGTACCCATAAGATAAAATGGAGGTAATATAATGCATTTCTAAAATCAGCAGGTCAGGGGTCATAAATAATGTTTCTGATAAGACACGACCTGTTGAGTACACTTGTGCTGTGTATTACCACCATTTTGTCTTCTGTGTGCTACCAAAAGTCACGGAGTAAACAGAAAGAACTGTTTTTGGAGAAAATACAAGTGTTTTTTTTGGGGGGCAACCTCATATCTCTTAAGCAAACACACACCAAGCTTCAGTGTTCTGTTAATTAAGTACTGTAGGTTGGAGGTGGCCCCCCAAAAAGTGTTTGACGCATTATTTGTTATTGGCGCACGGTGTGTGGTGACGGCGGCGAAATACACATTTAACCAAACCTCATTGGGCAGGGCCGGACTGGGACTAAAATTCAGCCCTGGCATTTGAAGTTACACAGGCCCACTTGTCACATGGTGACTGTATAATATCTTTGTACACTTGTAGGCAGGGCCGGTTTTAGGCAAAGTGGGGCCCTAGGCAAAGTTTAAAATGGGGCCCCAAAAGCTAACATATTCCACATCACACAGAAGCCTTTCTGTTGTATTTACGTGCGCTGAGTTCAGGCCGCTAAATGAGTTTGATCGACAATACGGAAGTTGTTCAACGCTTGTTTCCCGGCCTCTTTCCACCAGCTGAGGAATAATGATGGGACAGAACGATCACTAATAGATCACTAACAGATCACCATACAGTATCATGTTTTCAGCAGCACATCTACAGTTTACACTGGCAATGTGCTGCTGACAACAAGGCTTTTTGTTCCAGCAAAAACAATCTGAATATGCAGCATTTTACTTGTTTAGTAAAATACACCCCATAGTCCTCCATATATTATAATGTGCTCCATAGTCCTCCATATAGTATAATACACTCCCTATAGTCCTCCATATATTAAAATACACTGCTCAGTCCTCAACATAGTATAATACACTCCTCATAGTCCTCCATATAGCATAATACACTCCTCATAGTGCTCCATATAGTATAATGCACCGCCACAGTCATCCATGTAGTACAATTCACTTCCCATAGTATAATGCACCCCATAGTTCTTCATATAGTATAACGTATTCCCCATAGTCCTCGATACAGTATCATGCAGCCCACATATAGTATAATGCAGCCACCCCAGAGTATAATACACAAACCACAGAGTATAATGCAGCTACCCCAGAGTATGTAACCCCCATAGAATATAATACAGCCCACCTCCCCATAATATATAATGTAGCCCCCCATAGAATATAATGCAGCCCCCATAGTATAGAATATAATATACTCCCCATAGTATATAGCAAAGCCCGCATATTATATAGCACAAACCGCATAGTATACAGCACAGCCTGCATACTATAGCACAGCCCGTGTAGTAGATAACACAGCCCACACAGCAGTATTCAGCACATACCACACAGTAGTATACAGCACAGACCACACAGTAGTATACAGCACAGCCCACGTAGAAGTATACAGCACATTCCACACAGTAGTATACAGCACAGCCCACAGAGTAATATATACAGCACAGCCCACAAAGTAATATATACAGCACAGCCCACAAAGTAATATATACAGCACAGCCCACAGAGTAATATATACAGCACAGCCCACAGAGTAATATATACAGCACAGCCCACAGAGTAATATATACAGCACAGCCCACAGAGTACTATATACAGCACAGCCCACAGAGAACTATATACAGCACAGCCCACAGAGAACTATATACAGCACAGCCCACAGAGAACTATATACAGCACAGCCCACAGAGTACTATATACAGCACAGCCCACAGAGTACTATATACAGCACAGCCCACAGAGTACTATATACAGCCCACAGTAGTATACAGCACAGAGCACAGCCCACAGAGAACTATATACAGCCCACAGTGGTATACAGCACAGAGCACAGCCCACAGAGAACTATATACAGCCCACAGTAGTATACAGCACAGAGCACAGCCCACAGAGAACTATATACAGCCCACAGTAGTATACAGCACAGAGCACAGCCCACAGAGAACTATATACAGCCCACAGTGGTATACAGCACAGAGCACAGCCCACAGAACTATATACAGCCCACAGTAGTATACAGCACAGAGCACAGCCCACATCTCTTCTCTTCCTCCACCCCCTCCCCTCACCTCCTCCGAGAATGGCCCCACAGTCCAGAAAAAAAAAAACCTCTCCTCACCTCTCCTCTTGCCAGCGTTGCTTCCGCCTTCCTGCTCCTGTCTCTGTCTCAGCAGCGTGCAGTCTGCCCGGGACACAGCAGGTGCGCGATGATATGACGTCATCGCGCACCCGCAGTGTCAGAGGCAGAGCGGGGAATGATGGGAGAGGAGCGTCTGTAGACGCTCTCCTCCATCATTGAATTCAACTGTACCGGCGTCTATACGCCGGTATAGTTGAATGCGACGGCGGGGGCGGGGGGAGGCAGATCGAGCGGCCCACTACTGGCACCGGCCCTTCTGGCATTTGCCAGAAGTGCCCGATGGCCAGTCCGGCCCTGTCATTGGGGCAAAACACAGGTTTATTAAACACAAAAACAAAAAAATTAACTGCGCCTGCTTGGGGTTGAGTGCCGATATTGTGGGGTGTTGAGTTGTGAGGTCTGGCTTACTGTAGCCGACATAGGGGTGGCAGGAGAAGGCGCAATGAAACTGCTGGGGTCAGGATATTCAGGGATAGGGCTAGACACATGAGAGGGCTGAGACACACTGGAAGGGTGAGACAAACCAGACATTACAGACACATTGGGAGGTGAGGGGGGAGGGATAGCTATGGTTTTTTGTTTTTTTTTGCCTTTCCCCTTCCTTGTTTTGCGCGGGCTTGTTGTCGTGGTGGCAGGGAACGCCAGGGCAGGGTCCGGCAACGGCAGTCTGGTGGTGGTGCCAGGAAACGCCAGGGCAGGGTCCGGCAATGGCAGTCTTGTAGTGGTGGCGGGGAACGCCAGGCCAGGGTCCTGCGGCGGAAGCATGCTGGTGGCAGTGGAGGAGGCCCAAGCAGGAGCAGCAGTTGTCATGGTGGTGGCGGTGGGCTGACCCACTGCACTGGGCATGGTGGTGGTGCTATAATACGGTCCGGCAGTGTTTGGAATGGAGGTGGCCGTGCAGTGGTATGCAGCAGATGTCGGCATTGATGTAAAGCGTGACAGTGTGGGCACTGTTGGAAATGCCCCCACTGTCTGCTGAAAATACCGACTCTGCTGCATAGCCTGCACGTAAGCAGCATTGCAGGCCTGCATAACAGTAATCTGGAGCTCAGGACTAAGGTGTTCCGACATGCCCTGTTCTATCTGATTAAAAAATGATGTGCTGGCCTCTGGAGGTCGGCTTTCACTTGGACAAGGGCTGTGGTTACCTCCTGGATACGTGTGCTCATATGACTAATGGCAGTATCCAGTCGGTCACCCATCGCCTTGAGTCCCTCATGGAAGACCGAGCTCAAGTGCAAAAACTCAGGCATGAGTGACCTCTGCCGCTGCCGGGAGGAGCCCATAAAAAATTGGCTAGAGGCAGAGGACTGGGGAAGGGGAACACCTGATGGACCAGCTTCCTGGTCTCCAGGTTGTGTGGCAGGCCCACTTGCTGCAGCGCTGGAGGATGGCTGGGACGGGTCCGTGGCTGACTGATGAAGGACCGCTCCAGAACCTGGGCCAACAGTGGAGCTCCAAGTGCTGCGGAAAAAAAAAAAATATATTACAAAACATTAACAAAAAGATAACTCAACAGTTAGATAAACATTCAGATAGGGAAAGGTCACACTAACACTATTTGTAGTGAATTTTACATCAGAATTTGCAAGCCAGGAGTTCAACAGTAGGAATAAAAGTTTCATACAACAACATGCTATACTTCTGCATGCATCGACCAGTCCTTGGGGATTAAAAAAACTGATGTAAAATATGAAGAGACGATTGAGGCAATACAAGCCATATCTCTATACAAGGTATTGGGAAGCAAAAACCTGGAGAGGAACTATGTGAGGGAAAGTATTCAAAGAACACGTACCCCACTTCTGCATCTATCAACCACTCATGGTTTTGGATTACAAATACTGATGGGAAATACTAATTGACGACAGAGGACATACAAGCCACCTGTATACTCACCAGGACAAGTGTCAGGAAAAATGAATTGAGGAGCCATTGGCATCCTGAATTCAATATTTCTGACACCTTACTTGCTGAGTATAGATCTGTTGTGCAGGCTGCCGTCACACTCTCAGTATTTGCTCAGTATTTCAAATCAGTATTGGTAAGCCAAAACCTGGAGAGGAACTATGTGAGGGAAAGTATTCAAAGAACACGTACCCCACTTCTGCATCTATCAATCACTCAAGGTTTTGGATTAAAAATACTGATTTGAAATAATGACCCCCAAAAAATTGCATTATACACCACTTTTTTTTTTCTTTTTTAACCAATATACTTACGTTCTTCGTGCAAGGACCGGTCTCAAAAACGTAAGGATGCGGTGGTACTTGTATTTGCGTATCCTTGCTGCAGAACCACTTGGAAGCTGGCTCTCTTGGCGCAGGTCCTTGTTGAAGCGGTCCTTCATCGATCTCCAACGTGTTTTCACTTTTGACACTGTTGGCAAAACAAAACATAATAGTTAGGACAATGGTCTTTTGACCATGGTCACACAACTGTATGTGCTGTTAAAAAGTAATGACTTTCTCACATCATACACAGTTGTGTGAGCATGGCCAAGGTATTGATTACATCACACTGCATTGCGATACTTACCAAATGCAGAACGGACCCGAGCCGGGGCATTGGCCCAGCCATCCCACAACGCTGCGGCCACCTCATTCCAAAGCCTCCGGATCGTCACATTGTTGGCGTGCAGTGGATCCCGGGTGTCCCACAATGCGACTCGCTCGTGAACCAGGGAGATGAGGTGTTCATTCTCAATTAGGTCCTCATCCTCCTCTGGAACCTAACAACAAAAAGTACATTAATATAGGAGGCGTTCACATACGGAAAACAGAAAACAGAATCAGAGGAATGGCATGAATATTGAAGTAAAAAAAAACACTGGTGCTGAAGCAAAAGGGAAAGAAAGAGAGAAGTAGAAAGAAATGAAGATTCAAGAATTATAAAGTGAGGATACAATACACATTCAGCCAGCTATACTTACACGATGCCGCCGTGTTGCCCGGCCGTGACTACGCTGCTCCTGCCCAGTCTCCTGCCCAGTCTCTTCCGCTGTAGAGGAAGTGGTCTGAAAAAGGGAAAATATACATTGTCATATGTGTAGATGTGACAGTGAATACAATCTGAGGAGGTGAATACTCACTTCGCTGACATGTTCCCCTTGTGCAGGCCCAGGCGTTTCCTCATCAGAAGAAGAAGACATTCTGATGTGTGCAGAAAGAAAGGAATGACAGAAATTAGGGCATATAGACACAGATTATAGAAAAGAAATGCATTGGATAGGATATACTCACATAGTTCAGAGGCTTGTTTGCTGCTCCAAGGGGCTGTGGGGCGTCTCGTCTGCAAGGCAGTCTGATGAGTAGTGAACTGCCAATGTCCACTCCCTCCCTTTATCACCTTGTATGTGGGGGGTGGCTTATCAGTGTCTAGACATGTTTTTCTCAATTGAGACGCATGCGTCGGCAAACGCAAGCAAACGCATGTACTGAAAAACGCATGCGTTTACATAGACTACAATGCGTTTTTTGGGGGAATTCCTTGCGCAATCAGCCGCATACGTTTCCAGGCGGCAAAATGACGCCTCTAAAAATTACTACATGTTGCATTTCCGCGCCAAGATGCAGACGGCTAGACGACGCATGCGTCGTCAAACGCGGCAAAACGCGAACATAGAAAAACGCATGCGTCGATAATGTTAAAGATAGGAATACACAACGCATGCAGATATTTGCGGAAGAAACGCTGCGGACACAACCGCAAATGTGAAAGCGGCCTTACTTGGTTGAATCAGAGAGCTGCGCCAATAAGAATTCAATATACTATACTAATTAGCACTAGTGCTTGATCATAGCCCCTGAATGTGTCTATTTTATTACACACACTACTGCTACTTACTGCTAGAATATCATCAAAAAGATTATTATTATTATAAAAAGTTAATTTATTTCAGTTCTTCAATACAAAAAGTGAAACTCAAATTATATAGTGATTACAGAGTGATTTATTTCAAGTGTTTATTTCTGTTTATGTTGATGATTATGGCTTACAGACTATGAAAACCCAAAAGTCATTATCTCAGTAAATTAGAATAGTTTATAACACAGATTGAAAAATTATTTAAAAATCCAAAATGTTGGCCTACTGAAATGTATGTTCAGTGAATGCACTCAATACTTGGTCTGGGCTCTTTTTGCATTAATTACTGCACCAATGCGGTGTGGCATGGAGGCGATCAGCCTGTGGCACTGCTGAGGTGTTATGGAAGCCCAGGTTGCTTTGATAGCAGCCTTCAGCTAGTCTGCATCATTGGGTCCGGTGTCTCATTTTCCTTTTGAAAATACCCATAGATTATGAATGGAGTTAAGGTCAGGCGAGTTTGCTGGCCAATCAAGCACAGTGATATTGTTGTTTTTAAACCAGGTATTGGTACTTTTAGCAGTGTGGACAGAAGCCAAATCCTGCTGAAGAGTGGAATTTCCATCTCCAAAAAGCTTGTTGGCAGAGGGAAGCATGAAGTGCTCTAAAATTTCCTGGAAGACGACTGCACTGACTTTGGGCTTGATAAAACGCATTGGACATACACCTGCAGATAACATGGCTCCCCAATCCATCACTGATTATGGAAACTTCACACTATACCTCAAGCAGCTTGGATTGTGGCCTCTCCACTCTTCCTCCAGACTCTGGGACCTTGATTTCCAAATGAAATGCAAAATTTACTTTCATTTGAAAGCTACACCTTGTACCACGGTCCAGTTCTTTTTCTCCTTGGCCCAGGTAAGACGCTTCTGGCGTTGTCTATTGGTCATGAGTGGCTTGACACAAGGAATGCGACACTTGTAGCCCATGTCCTGGATAAGTCTGTGTGTTGTGGCTCTTGAAGCAATGACTCTAGCAGCAGTCCACTCCTTGTGAATCTCCCCCAAATTTTGAATGGCCTTTTCTTAACAATCCTTTCAAGGCTGCGGTTATCCTGGTTGTTCACCTTTTTCTACCACACTTTTCCCTTCCACACAACTTTCCATTAATATGCTTGGATACAGCACTCTGTAAACAGCCAGCTTCTTTAGCAATGACCCTTTGTGGCTTACCCTCCTTGTGGAGTGTGTCAAGGACTGCCTTCTGGACAGCAGTCTTCTCCATGATTGTGGAGCCTACTGAAACAGACCAAGGGACCTTTTTAACCACTTAGAAAGTTTTTGCAGGTGTTTTTGGTTAATTATTCTAATTTACTGAGATATTGACTTTTGGGTTTTCATTGGCTGTAAGCTCACTCTGTTTGTAATGACTCTATATAATACCAGTTTCACTTTTTGCATTGAAGAACTGAAATAAATTAACTTTTTGATGATATTCTTTGTGAGAAGTACCTGTACTTCAACACCATCCAATACAATTCGATAGGCTAAGTTAGTGCAGATATACCTTGCATATAGAGGAATATATGGTTTAACTTCGAGCAACATTGCTTTCTATACTGCTATTCTAACAGGCATGCAACCATATACCAGGATTACTCTGCTTAATATATTCTTGTTTGCTCTCAATCCCAGACAATTTGTCATCAGACTATCTTTTCATCCTTTTGCTATTTCCCATTTTTACAATTTTATGTACCGTATATTGATTGTCCCATAAAGTTTTGCTATTATTCTAATTTATGTTGTGTAGGGTTCCATTTCTTTCAATTTTTCCTTCACAATCGGTTAGCCTGGCCAACACTGGCCAACTACTGAACAATCTTTCTGGGAATATTGTTTCGATAAATGACATTTCATCAAACTTTCAATTAAACAAAAAAATCAAACATAGCCTTCATTTCAGACGATGATGGTCTTTGATCATTCGCTTTGTTTTATATCGATAATTTTGAGAAACTAAAGTCTAATGTCTGTGACCACCATAAGGCTTGTGTTCTTTTATTTACAGAGATCAAACTCAAAAATCTTTCAGCTCAAAACACCTTGAAAATCTGAAGCTGTGGTAAAATTGTACCACTACAGGCCACTGTGAACAAAAAGTGAATCCCTGTGTCATTCATTGTACTAAGCCTATTTGTTTGAAAACTGGAAGGCATTCGCTGGGTATAGAATGTGCAGTGAATTAAGGCTGGGACTATATGGAAACATTGGCCCCAAAATAGGTCATGCAGTCAAATATTGCTGTTTCCTGCTACTACATCACAGCATAGTGCAAGTGAATGGCATCATGTTGCGACCTGCCAGGGACGGCAGCGAGCATGTTGCAAAAAAATTCAATTTGTTTTGACATGCTAATCACAGTCCAGTACTTTGTAGATTGCACTGGGAACCTATTACCTTGCACTATGTGTGATGATCTTTGGCTGCACAACCTGACCAGAGTCACTGAGTACTCCCAGCCTTAACCCCTTTCTGACCTTAGACATATCCATATGTCTAGGTGCCTTAGTACTTGCTGACCTTGGACCTCTGCCTACGTCCAGGTGATTTTGTGCACACTGACGCTGTGCAAGAGCGATCGCCTCCTGGTGTCAACTGAGACCCAGCAGTCAGTGCCAGGAATGGTCACCGTTCTGGACACTTTAACCCTCTAAATTCTGCAATCAAACTTGATCGCAGCATTTCTACTGCAGTGTTGCTATCAGTGTGTCAAGAGTGGGAGAAGAGAGTTGCATTGACAATCCAACACAATGGGCAGCACTTTCAGCACATTTTATAAGTGGTCATAAACTTGTAAATAACTCATAAAAGAATAAAGCTACGTTAAAACCAAGCACACCCTTGTTTTTCTTGTGAACTTGTGAAATTCTCAATAAGTTTGATGTATCACATGACCCTCTTCCCATTGGAAAAAATAAAGTTGGATCCAAAATGGCCGACTTCAAAATGGCCACCATGGTCACCACCCATCTTGAAAAGTTCCCCCCTCCCATATGCTAATGTGCCACAAACAGGAAGTTGATATCACCAACCATTCCCATTTTATTTAGGTGTATCCATATTAATGGCCCACTCTGTACTTTATCATAATACTGCCAAATAAAAAGTGGAATAAAATGTGATCAAAAAGATGAAAATAAATAAACATGCCTAGATGAAAACATCACCTTGTCCAGCAAAAACAAGCCATCGTACAGCTCCATCAGCAGAAAAATAAAAACGTTATAGAAAAAATAATTTTTTGCATCGCTTTATTCTGAGAGCTATAACGTTTTTATTCTCTACAAGTGCCAAAACAAACTATATAAATGTGGCATCACTATAATCGTACTGATCCGAAGAATTAAGCTGCCTAATCAAATTTACCACATGCGGAACGACATAAAAAAAAAATATTCCTGAATTGCTGGTTTTCTGTTCATTCTGTCTCCCAAAAATCAGAATAGAAAGTGATCAAAAAAGTGTCATGTGCCCGAAAATGGTACCAATAAAAACGTCAACTCGTCTCCCAAAAAACAAGCCCTCACATAGTAACAGTTATTAAGGTTGAAGGATGACTTTAAGTCCATCTAGTTCAACCCATAGTGACATGACTGTCAGCAGAAATATGGAAAAATTTTAAACTGTCTAAATATGACTATGCAAAACTTTTTTTTTTTTTTTTTTTTTTAAACCCCTTACGCCCCGAGGGTGGTTTGCACGTTAATGACCGGGCCAATTTTTACAATTCTGACCACTGTCCCTTTGTGAGGTTATAACTCTGGAACGCTTCAACAGATCTTAGCGATTCTGACACTGTTTTCTCGTGACATATTGTACTTCACGATAGTGGTAAAATTTCTTCGATATAACTTGCGTTTATTTGTGAAAAAAATGGAAATTTGGCGAAAATTTTGAAAATTTTGCAATTTTCCAACTTTGAATTTTTATGCCCTTAAATCACAGAGATATGTCACTCAAAATACTTAATAAGTAACATTTCCCACATGTCTACTTTACATCAGCACAATTTTGGAACCAAAATTTTTTTTTTTGTTAGGGAGTTATAAGGGTTAAAAGTTGACCAGCAATTTCTCATTTTTACAACACCATTTGAAGTCAGTTTGAGGGGTCTATATGATAGAAAATACCCAAGTGTGACACCATTCTAAAAACTGCACCCCTCGGGGTGCTCAAAACCACATTCAAGAAGTTTATTAACCCTTCAGATGTTTCACAGGAATTTTTGGAATGTTTAAATAAAAATGAACATTTAACTTTTTTTCACACAAAATTTATTTCAGCTCCAATTTGTTTTTTTTTGTTTTTTACCAAGGGTAACAGGAGAAAATGGACCCCAAAAGTTGTTGTACAATTTGTCCTGAGTACGCCGATACCCCATATGTGGGGGTAAACCACTGTTTGGGCGCATGGCAGAGCTCGGAAGGGAAGGAGCGCCATTTTACTTTTCAATGCAAAATTGACTGGAATTAAGATGGGATGCCATGTTGCGTTTGGAGAGCCCCTGATGTGCCTAAACATTGAAACCCCCCACAAGTGACACCATTTTGGAAAGTAGACCCCCTAAGGAACTTATCTAGATGTGTGGTGAGCACTTTGACCCACCAAGTGCTTCACAGAAGTTTACAATGCAGAGCCGTAAAAATAAAAAATCATATTTTTTCACAAAAATGATCTTTTCGCCCCCAATTTTTTATTTTCCCAAGGGTAAGAAGAAATTAGACCACAAAAGTTGTTGTGCAATTTGTCCTGAGTACGCTGATACCCCATATTTTGGGGTAAACCCCTGTTTGGGTGCACGGGAGAGCTCGGAAGGGAAGGAGCACTGTTTTACTTTTTCAACGCAGAATTGGCTGGAATTGAGATCGGACGCCATGTCGCGTTTAGAGAGCCCCTGATGTGCCTAAACAGTGGAAACTCCCCAATTCTACCTGAAACCCTAATCCAAACACACCCTAATCCCAACGGTAACCCTAACCGCACCCCTAACCCTGACACACCCCTAACTCTAATCCCAACCCTAATCCTAACCGTAAATGTAATCCTAACCCTAACCCTAACTTTAGCCCCAACCCTAACTTTAGCTCCAACCCTAGCTCCAACCCTAACTGTAGCCCTAACCCTAGCCCTAACCCTAGCCCTAGCCTTAACCCTAATGGGAAAATGGAAATAAATACATTTTTTTAATTTTATTTTCCCTAACTAAGGGGGTGATGAAGGGGGGTTTGATTTACTTTTATAGCGTTTTTTATAGTGGATTTTTATGATTGGCAACTGTCACACACTAAAAGACGCTTTTTATAGCAAAAAAAGTTTTTGCGTCTCCACATTTTGAGACCTATAATTTTTCCATATTTTGGTCCACAGAGTCATGTGAGGTCTTGTTTTTTGCGGGACAAGTTGACGTTTTTATTGGTAACATTTTCGGACACGTGACAGTTTTTGATCGCTTTTTATTCCGATTTTTGTGAGGCAGAATGACCAAAAACCAGCTATTCATGAATTTCTTTTGGGGGAGGAGTTTATACCGTTCCACGATTGGTAAAATTGATAAAGCAGTTTTATTCTTCGGGTCAGTACAATTACAGCGATATCTCATTTATATAATTTTTTTTATGTTTTGGCGCTATTATACGATAATAGCTATTTTATAGAAAAAATAATTATTTTGGCATCGCTTTATTCTGAGGACTATAACTTTTTTGTTTTTTTGCTTATGATGCTGTATGGCAGTTCGTTTTTTGCGGGACAAGATGACGTTTTCAGCGGTACCATGGTTATTTATATCTGTCTTTTTGATCGCGTGTTATTCCACTTTTTGTTCGGCGGTATGATAATAAAGCGTTGTTTTTTGCCTCTTTTTTTTTTTTCTTACGGTGTTCACTGAAGGGGTTAACTAGTGGGACCGTTTTATAGGTTGGGTAGTTACGGACGCGGCGATACTAAATGTGTACTTTTATTGTTTGTTTTTTTATTTAGATAAAGAAATGTATTTATGGGAATAATATATATATTTTTTTTCTTTATTTAGGAATTTATTTATTTATTTTTTTTACACATGTGGAATTTTTTTTTTTTACTTTGTCCCAGGGGGGGACATCACAGATCGCTGATCTGACAGTTTGCACAGCACTCTGTCAGATCAGCGATCTGACTAACAGCGCTGCAGGCTTACCGGCACCTGCTCTGGACCCGGAAGTAGTCCCTGCAGGACCCGGATGCAGCCCCGCGGCCATTTTGGATCCGGGGCCTGCAGGGATAGGCGGTAAGAGACGCTCGGAGCAACGCGATCACATAATAATCAGCTGACACCCGGCTGATTAATCAGCTGATAATCAGCTGACACCCAGCCGTGATCGGCCGCGCTCCCCCCGTGAGCACGGCCGATCGCACATGACGTACTATCCCGTCGGTGGGAATTAAGGCCCACCCCACTTCGACGGGATAGTACGTCATATGGGATTAAGGGGTTAAAAAGCATTTTAGTATGTGACAGCAGCCAAACGTAAAAACCCAATATAAATTTGGTATTGCTGTAATAGCACCGACCTGAGAATAAAGTCAACTAATCGCCTATAACGCACGTGGAACGGCGTAAAAAATAAAACCAATTATTGACCTGGTGGTTTTTTTTTTCCATTCTCCCAAAGATCGCAGTAAAGCTTGGCTCACATTTATCCTGCACTCTTTGCTGAACACTTACACCGGGGTTTCCATGTAAATCTCTGAAATACTTGATTCCGACAGAACCCCCCACCGGAAGATTCCCTATAATGAGGCAGATGGATGCACAGTGGACGCTGTGTTGCCTATGATCCGGCGGTGTCTGTCTTTTTAGGCGTGCATAAAAGTGCAGTCAACCACAGTTTTCTGCACTTCTGAAATAAGGACACCGCTGAACATTGGCCAGACAGAGTCCAGAGTAATTTTGATGCCTCATTATTGTGAATAGATCCCTCAGAGGTTTCATCTGAATCACGTCACTCAGAGATTTAGATGGAAATCAAAATGTTAGTGCTCAGTGTACAGTGCTGGATAAATGTGATCCCAAACATTATGTAAAATGTTCCCAATAAAAGCTTCAACAAAATCCACAAAAAAGCAAGTCCCAACTCAGGTCTGTCATCTGTTAATGAAAATATAGGAGCTT
Organism: Ranitomeya variabilis; assembly: GCF_051348905.1. Classification (NCBI taxonomy): domain Eukaryota; kingdom Metazoa; phylum Chordata; class Amphibia; order Anura; family Dendrobatidae; genus Ranitomeya; species Ranitomeya variabilis. Next base: position 99,724,411 of record NC_135237.1, read on the forward strand.
TCCACATAACTGATAGTACATAGGCTCAGGAAAAGCACTATGGCTCCTCACCCTCCAAAGGAAATTCAGCAAATACTGTGCTCCCAAATCAAATGCCCCCCTCCCTTCTGAGCCTCGGTGCGCCTAAACCACGTTTGGCATTTCTGTAGTGATGAGAGCCGGCCTAGTTTACAGGTGTGTGTCTTCAGAAGCATGAGCTGGGCATCAGAATGTACTGAACACTGTAAGGTACTCGTCATTACAGTGTACTGGTCACTACAATGGCAGTTTGCAGTTTTCACTCCGCAACTTCCAATGCTGCTTGCTTCTGGAAAACACCCATGGAGTCACAATCGTCACTATGACTGTAGATAAATTCCCAAAGAGGTATAATTTGCAAAATGAGGTCACTTGAGGGAGGGATTCTGCTCTTCTAGCACCTATGGGCTCTGTACATTGGGGTCTGCAAACTTTTCTAGGAAAATCTGTGCTTCAGGAGGCAAATAGCGCTCCATCCCTCTCGAGTCTCTCCATATGGCTAAGCAGTACTGTACAGCTACATATGGGGTATTGCCACATTCGGTAGAAATTGTAGGTCAAATTTTGGTGCCATTTTTACCCATGTCTTGTGTGAAAATGTAAAATCTGTGACTATAACAATTTTGGTGGTAAAAACGTAATTATTTTTTCTTCACTGCACAATGGTATAAAATTCTGCGACACACATGTGGTGTCAATATGGTCATTACATGCCTAGATGAATTTGTTAACCCCTTAGTGACAGAGCCAATTTGCAGCTTAACGACCAGGCCAATTTTTACAATTCTGACCACTGTCCCTTTATGAGGTTATAACTCAGGAACGCTTTAACGGATCCCGTTGATTCTGAGGTTTTTTTTTTGGTGTGACATATTGTACTTCATGTTAGTGGTAAAATTTTGTCGATATTACTTGCGTTTATTTATGAAAAAAACGGAAATATGGCGTAAATTTTTAACATTTTGCAATTTTCAAACTTTGAATTTTTATGCCCTTAAATCAGAGAGATGTCACACAAAATACTTAATAAATAACATTTCCCACATGTCTACTTTACATCAGCACAATTTTGGAAAGAACATTTTTTTTTTTGTTAGGAAGTTACAAAGGTTAAAAGTTGACCAGCGATTTCTCATTTTTACAACAAAATGTACAAAACCATTTTTTTTTAAGGGACCATCTCACATTTAAAGTCACTTTGAGGGGTCTACATGACAGAAAATACCCACAAGTGACACCATTCTAAAACTGCACCCCTTAATGGGCTCAAAACTACATTCAAGAACTTTATTAACCCTTTATGTGCTTCACAGGAACTGAAGCAATGTGGAAGGAAAAAATTAACATTTTAACTTTTTTCTTTTTTCAAACATTTTACTTCAGAACCAATTTTTTTATTTTCACAAGTGTAAAAAGCAAAAATGAACTACAAAATTTGTTGTGCAATTTCTCCTGAATGCGCCTATACCCCAGATGTGGGGGTAAAGCACTGTTTGGGCGCACGGCAGAGCTTAGAAGGGAAGGAGCGCCGTTTGACTTTTTTAATGCAGAATTGGCTGGAATTGAGCTCAGACGCCATGCCACGTATGGAGAGCCCCTGATATGCCTAAACAGTGGAAACCCCCAAGTGACACCATTTTGGAAACTAGACCCCTTAAGGAACTTATCTAGATGAGTGGTGAGCACTTTAAACCCCCAAGTGCTTCACACAAGTTTATAACGTAGAGCCATAAAAATAAAAGTAAATTGTATTTTTTCCACAAAAATGAACTTTTCTCCAAAATTTTTATTTTCCCAAAGGCAACAGGAGAAATTAGGCCCGCAAAGTTGTGCAATTTGTCCTGAGTATGCCAATACCCCATATGTGGGGGTAAACCACTGTTTGTGCGCATGGCAGAGCTCGGAAGGGAAGGACGCCGTTTGACTTTTACAATGCAGAATTGGCTGTAATTGAGTTAGGACGCCATGTTGCGCTTGGAGAGCCCCTGATGTGTCTAAACAGTGGAAACCCCCACAAGTGATACCATTTTGGAAACTAGACCCCTTAAGAAACTTATCTAGATGTGTGGTTAGCACTTTGAACCCCCAAGTGCTTCACAGAAGTTTATAATGCAGAGCCGTGAAAATAAAAAATAATTATTTCCTCAAAAATGTTTGTTTTAGCCCGCAATTTTTTATTTTCACAAGGGTAACAGGAGAAATTGGACCCCAAAGGTTGTTGTCCAGTTTGTTCTGAGTGCGCTGGTACCCCAAGTATGGGAGGGAACCACTGTTTGGGCACATGTCGGGGCTCGGAAGAGAAGTAGTGACGTTTTAAAATGCAGACTTTGATGGAATGGTCCGGGCATCATGTTACGTTTGCAAAGCCCCTGATGTACCTAAACAGTAGAAACCCCCACAAGTGACCCCATTTTGGAAACTAGACCCCCCAATGAGCTTATCTAGATGTTTGGTGGTGAGCACTTTGAACCCCCAAGAGCTTCACAGAAGTTTATAACGTAGAGCTGTGAAAATAAAAAATCATATTTTTTCCACAAAAATTATCTTTTCACCCCCAAATTTTTACTTTCACAAGGGTAACAGGAGAAATTGGACCAGAAAAGTTGTGTAATTTGTCTTGAGTGCGCTGATACCCCATATGTGGGGGAGGACCACTGGGGGCATGGCAGAGCTTGGAAGGGAAGGAGCGCCGTTTTGGAATGCAGACTTTGATGGAATGGTCCGGGCATCATTTTACGTTTGCAGAGACCCTGATGTACCTAAACAGTAGGAACCCCCCACAAATGACCCCATTTTGGAAACTAGACCCCCAAGGAACTTATCTAAATGTGTTGTGTGACATTTGAACCCCAAAGTGTTTCACTAAAGTTTATAACATACAGGTCCTTCTCAAAAAATTAGCATATAGTGTTAAATTTCATTATTTACCATAATGTAATGATTACAATTAAACTTTCATATACTATAGATTCATTATCCACCAACTGAAATTTGTCAGGTCTTTTATTGTTTTAATACTGATGATTTTGGCATACAACTCCTGATAACCCAAAAAACCTGTCTCAATAAATTAGCATATCAAGAAAAGGTTCTCTAAATGACCTATTACCCTAATCTTCTGAATCAACTAATTAACTCTAAACACATGCAAAAGATACCTGAGGCTTTTAAAAACTCCCTGCCTGGTTCATTACTCAAAACCCCCATCATGGGTAAGACTAGCGACCTGACAGATGTCAAGAAGGCCATCATTGACACCCTCAAGCAAGAGGGTAAGACCCAGAAATAAATTTCTCAACAAATAGGCTGTTCCCAGAGTGCTGTATCAAGGCACCTCAATGGTAAGTCTGTTGGAAGGAAACAATGTGGCAGAAAACGCTGTACAACGAGAAGAGGTGACCGGACCCTGAGGAAGATTGTGGAGAAGGACCGATTCCAGACCTTGGGGAACCTGAGGAAGCAGTGGACTGAGTCTGGTGTGGAAACATCCAGAGCCACCGTGCACAGGCGTGTGCAGGAAATGGGCTACAGGTGCCGCATTCCCCAGGTAAAGCCACTTTTGAACCATAAACAGCGGCAGAAGCGCCTGACCTGGGCTACAGAGAAGCAGCACTGGACTGTTGCTAAGTGGTCCCAAGTACTTTTTTCTGATGAAAGCAAATTTTGCATGTCATTCGGAAATCAAGGTGCCAGAGTCTGGAGGAAGACTGGGGAGAAGGAAATGCCAAAATGCCTGAAGTCCAGTGTCAAGTACCCACAGTCAGTGATGGTGTGGGGTGCCATGTCAGCTGCTGGTGTTGGTCCACTGTGTTTCATCAAGGGCAGGGTCAATGCAGCTAGCTATCAGGAGATTTTGGAGCACTTCATGCTTCCATCGGCTGAAATGCTTTATGGAGATGAAGATTTCATTTTTCAACACGACCTGGCACCTGCTCACAGTGCCAAAACCACTGGTAAATGGTTTACTGACCATGGTATTACTGTGCTCAATTGGCCTGCCAACTCTCCTGACCTGAACCCCATAGAGAATCTGTGGGATATTGTGAAGAGAAAGTTGAGAGACGCAAGACCCAACACTCTGGATGAGCTTAAGGCCGCTATTGAAGCATCCTGGGCCTCCATAACATGTCAGCAGTGTCACAGGCTGATTGCCTCCATGCCACGCCGCATTGAAGCAGTCATTTCTGCCAAAGGATTCCCGACCAAGTATTGAGTGCATAACTGAACATTATTATTTGATGTTTTTTTTGTTTGGTATTAAAAAACACTTTTATTTGATTGGTCGGGTGAAATATGCTAATTTATTGAGACAGGTTTTTTGGGTTATCAGGAGTTGTATGTCAAAATCATCAGTATTAAAACAATCAAAGACCTGACAAATTTCAGTTGGTGGATAATGAATCTATAATATATGAAAGTTTAATTGTAATCATTACATTATGGTAAATAATGAAATTTAACACTATATGCTAATTTTTTGAGAAGGACCTGTAGAGCCGTGAAAATAAAAAATCTTTTTTTTTCCACAAAAGATTTTTTAGCCCGCAATTTTTTTTCCCAAGGCTAATAGGAGAAATTGGACCCCAAAAGTTATTGTCCAATTTGTCCTGGGTATGCTGGTACCCCATGTGTGGGAGAAATCTACTATTTGGGCACACGTCGGGGCTCGGAACGCACAGACTTTGATGGAATGGTCTGCGGGCATCATGTTGCGTTTGCAGAGCCCTTGATGTGCCTAAACAGTAGAAACCCCCCACAAGTGACCCATTTTGGAAACTAGACCCCCCAAGGAGCTTATCTAGATGTGTGGTGAGCACTTTGAACACCCAAGTGCTTCACTGAAGTTTATAACGCAGAGCCGTGAAAATCAAAAATCTTTTTTTTCCACAAAAATGATTTTTTTGGCCCCCAATTTTTTATTTTCCCAAGGGTAACAGGAGAAATTGGACCCCAAAAGTTGTTGTCCAATTTGTCCTGAGTACACTGATGCCCCATATGTGGGAGTAAACTATTGTATGTGTGCACCGCATAGCTCAGAAGGGAGGGAGCACCATTTGACTTTTTGAACGCAAAATTGGCTGGAATCAATGGTGGCGCCATGTCATGCTTGGAGACCCCCCGGTGTACCTAAACAGTGGAAACCCCCCAATTCTAACTCTAACCCTAACCCCAACACACCCCTAACCCTAATCCTAACCACAACTCTAACCAAAACACATACCTAACTCTAATCCCAACCCTAACCATAACCACAACCCTAAACCCAACCCTAACCATAACCCTAACCACAAACCTAACCCCAACAAACCCCTAAATGTAATCCCATCCCTAGCCCTAATCCCAACCATAAGTCTAACCACAACCCTAATCCCAACCCTAACCACAAACCCAACCCTAATCCTAATCCCAACCCTAACTTTAGCCCAACTCTAACACTAATGGGAAAATGGAAATAAATACATTTTCTTTTTTTTTATCATTTTTTCCTAACTAAGGGGGTAATAAAAGGGGGTAATAAAAGGGGGTTTATTTACTATTTTTTTTATTTTGATCACTGTGATAGTGTCTATCACAGTGACCAAACTGAATCAATACGAAAAATCTTTGTTGCCGGGTGCCGGCCGGCAGATCTCGGCGGGCGCACTGCACCCGCCATTTTCGTACCAGAAGAAAATGCCAGCAGCTGTGGGGGGAAGCAGGAGGACCCAGGGAGACCGGAAGACACTGGTAAGTATTCGGGGGGAGCCTATTTCTCTGTCCTCTGATGTGCGATCACATCAGAGAACAGAGAAATTAAATGGCAAATCACATTTTTTTTAATGCGGTCGCGTTATACGGTTAATAACGGCGAACCCCCAGCAGCCAAGACCCTGGAGAAATTCCGACTCTGGGGGGCGCTATACACTTCTTCCACAGCGCCGTTAATTATCGGCGCTGTAGTTTAAGTACCTTTAACTACGGCTGTTAAAAGGCGTATCGGCGGTCATTAAGGGGTTAAGAGGTGCTCTCCTAGTGGTTCATGGCACCCGAAAACCATAACAGTAAATAAAACCTGCACTATAATATGGCGCACCTTCCCTTCTGAGCTTTGCACTGTCCCTGAAAAGTATTTCCCGATTACATGTAGGGTATTGGCACACTCAGGAAAAATGGACCTCGGTTTCTTGTAAAAATTTCTCCTATTAGCTCTTAGAAAAATTTAAAACATGAAGCTAAAACAACATTTTAGTGGTTAAAAATGTATTTTATTCTTTCTTCACCACTCAATAGTATAAAATTCTGTGAATCACATGTGGTATTAATATGATCACTGCACCCTTAGATGAATTCATTGAGGGTGTAGTTTGTAAAATTAGTTCACTTATGGGTGGTTTCTGTTGATCTGGCACCACAGGGGTTCTACCAATGTGACATGGAACCCTCAAACCATTCCAGCAAAATCTGAACTCCAATATGACGTTTCTTCTTTTTTTTTTTTCCCCCACATTCCAAAAATTTCTGTAAAGCACCAAACTTCTTGATTGTGGTTTTGACCCCTCAAAGTCACTTACCTTATATACTCTAATATAAGCCAAGATTTTCAGCCCATTTTTTTAGGCTAAAAGTGCCCCTCTCGGCTTATACTCAAGTCATTGTCTCAGGGGCTCGGCGGGGGAGGGGGAGTGGCAGGAGTGGCAGCTGTCACATCATACTCACCTGCTCCTGGCGCAGTCTCTACACTTCCCTGCTTCTCCGATGGTCTCCAGCGCCTGCAGCTCTTCCTGTGTTCAGCGGTCACGTGGTACCGCTCATTAAAGTAATGAATATGGATGCAACTCCACTTCCATAGGCGTGGAACGCATATTCATTACTTTAATGAGCGGTACCATGTGACCGCTGAGCACAGGAACAAGCTGCCGGTGGGCGTTGGAGAAGCAATGACATACAGAGACACCGCGCAGAGGGGGTGAGCATGACGGGAGAGGGTGGGCCATGCGATATTCACTTGTCCCTGTTCCACCGCCGCGCTGTCTTCCGCGTTATCTGGCTGTGACGTTCAGGTCAGAGGGCGCGATGACGTAGTTAGTGCGCGCCCTCTGCCTGAACAGTCACTGCAGAGACCCAGAAGACAGCTGCGCGCGGCGGTGGAACGGGGACAGGTGAATATAAAAAGTGCTGGTGTCATGAGCCAGCGGCGACTCCGGCACCTGGCCCCCATAGCGCGTCGGTGTTCCCACCTGCTCAAGCACTCGGCGCCCAGCAATGAGAGTTGAGTGTCATTTTTTTTTTTTTTTTAATCGCAGCAGCAGCTGCATACGGGGCATATTATTCTATGGAGCATCTTATGGGGCTGTCACCCGTTATGGAGCAGCATATGGGGCATAATATGCTATGGAACATCTTATGGGGCCATCAACCTTTGTGCAGCATTATATGGGGCATAATATGCTATGGAGCATCTTATGGTGCTATCAACACAGCCCTCTAAATGCTTTGTAGTCGCTGGCCAGTGCAGTACTTTATCTTACATTCACTTGAATGCCGTTAATTAACAGCATAAAGTCCTGTGTGCCTTGAAAGCTGTTATCTTTGCTTTGTTAGTTATCCTGTGCATGCCTATATGGTAAGTAGGATAAATAAATAGCCTATTAGAGAAAAGAGTGATGCAAGGTGAGAAGTGTTTGATGCAGAGCTAAGAGCAAGCCTGGTATATACAGCAGTTGTTTGTATGGAGAGAATGTATATTTTCTGGGAAATGAGACATCTTCTGCAAGGATTTTAAGTATTGGAGAATTATAGAAACATATGCAATGAAAGTTTTCTTATAGGTCTCTGTTATTGTCATTCTTATTACCATAATGCTTATGTTTATATAGTCTAAGTGTAATTATTATACAGTTACGGAATGCCCCAGAGAATTGCGCATTGGTTTAATATTTGTTGGAGAACGAAGAGAGACAGGTGCCTTTTGATCACCTCTCACATGATTTATTGGATTGCCAGCGACCCACATAAGTTTCTTTAAAGAGAACCTGTCACCAGGTTTGGCCGATATAAGATACTGCCACTGCTGTATATCAGCCCTGAAAGGTGTTCTATAATGCTGTAGATAAGCCCCCAATCCGACCTGAAAGATAAGAAAAATAAGTTTTACTATACTCACCCGGGGGGGGGGGGGGGGGGGGCAGTCCGGTTCGATGGGTGTCGCAGGTTGGCCCCTCCCATCATCTTATGATCGCCACCCTTCTGCTTGCTTCATGGCTCCCTGGCATCGCGCTCCTATGCAGGCGTACTTATCTGCTCTGTTGAGGGCAGAGTAAAGTAATGCAGGGTGCAGGTGTCAGGAAATGTCAAAGAGGCCAGCACCTGCGCACTGCAGTACTTTGCTCTGCCCTCAATGGGGCAGATAAGTACGCCTGCACAGGAGCACGAAGTCGGGGAGCCATGAAGCAAGCAGGAGGGAGGCATCACAAGAAGATGAGAGGTGCCGGACTCGGGCCTGCGACACCCATTGGACCGGACTGCCCCCGGGTGTGTATAATAAAACTTATTTTTCTTATCTTTCAGGTTGAATCGGGGGCTTATCTACAGCGTTATACAATGCTGTAGATAAGCCTTGAATCTTATATTGGCCAAACCTGGTGACAGTTCCCTTTAACAGCTGCTCTCCGTTTAGGAAAACAGAAAATTAGGAGCCCACAAAATTAAACTCCTGATGCATGTGTGTCCCATCAGAGACAGATGGTGGTTGGCAATAGATACAATACAATACCATTGTACCCCCAATAGGAACCATATTAAAAATGGCCAAAAAATAAGTAATGGTATAACTGACCAGTATCAGCCATTACTGATCCACACCATCACGGACTCGAGAGGCTCAGTAAATATGAGCATAGTACATGGAGATGCCAATTAGCTGCCAGAAGATGTGGTCCACGCAGTCACTGACATGGCACCATATGCTCACAACCCTGACAGGCTGAGATGTCCCTTTCATTAGCACCAGTGACACAGAGTGCTGTCAGCCTGGTAGGGCTTCCACCTGTTACTTGTTAGATATAAGCCAGTCTGTTAACAGGATTATATTGGGCCAGAAACCCTCCTTGGTAGCATGGAAAGTTAAACCAAGAAACGGACATGTGGATCGAGATAAAAGAACAACTCAAGGTTAAATTTATAGAACTTAATCTCCTTACGGACTACACTATATACACGATGGTTACACATATACGATGGTCAGATATGCAAATACAATGGTGGTAGGACAAATGATATAAGCAGACTATATGTTAATTACCAGGTGATGTTAGATCATAGGTGCGCTGGGCAGCAAGGGAGCATGGGCAGACGGCTGGCTCCTAGGCCCTTCACAGCACGTTACTCGACACTGCCCCCACTGTCTTAACCGCATGCATAACAAGAGAGCGACTACATGGCCTAACACTACCCTTTAGGCTATGTGCACACGTCAGGATTTTGTCAGGATTTTTCCTCAGGATTTGTAGCCAAAACAAGGAGTGGAACAATTAGAGGAAAAGTATAATAGAAACATATGCACCACTTCTGCATTTATCACCCACTCTTGGTTTTGGCTACAAAACCTGATGAAAAATCCTGACAAAATCCTGACGTGTGCACATAGCCTTATTCTCTTTGGGTCACTCCCCTCCTGCCCTCTTGGCTGAACCTCAATCCTATCCCCTTGCCTCTTAGCAGCAAAAAAACTCCAAAACTTTAGATGGGTCATAATTCCTTAACAGACGGTCCTACGGTGGTGGTTTTGACACAATGGAATCCAGTCGGGACCCTGCTACGAATTAAGACTGAACACAGCTTTGTTATCTGGTTTCAACTGGTTTTTCTATGTATCTCCATACAACTGGGTGCTAGAATGGGTCGAGACCCAGGTGGGCAAACGCCATGTTCTGGGGGTCTTGGAAATATACACGATGTATGGCTGGACGTATAGTATTTCCAGAACTTCTTATGGAATCGTGCATCTACAATATTTTTTTTTTTAACCCAAATTAAATGATCCACTATGGTATGCACTTCCTACAATACAAAATCCAAAACAGAAAAACGGAAGCAAAGAGCGTATATATCTTTAAAAGTGAAAACATTTTTTTATTGAGATATAAACAGCTAAAAATCTATTATGCTCGACAGTTACATGCAAACCATGAAATGGAGTATGGCAGTGCTCCATAGGAGAAATTCATAAGAGTAAGGGAATGGAGTGCTTCTAGGTACCTCCTTCTAACATAGGGCACTCTCTGCATAGGAATATGCTGCTGCCATTATTGATCTTTCCTTTATTATCCTATATGAAAATTGACCATTGCTATTATTATTGTATTATATCTTGAGGAATTCATTTTCCCCTGTATATTTGATGACTTGTTTTTTTGCATATATTTGCTTGCTATCAGACCTTTCGATTGTGACATTATTATGATTGATCCATATCCATTCTTGGGGAATCCCACATACCCCTGGTGATGTGACACTCATTTATACCCCTCCTTGTCATAATATATTTTTAGATGTTTATTTCTCAATTTTTTTCTTTCACTTTTGCAAATTTATACGCTCTCTGCTTCCGTTTTTCTGTTTGGATTTTTTTAGAATATTGCAGCTTCAGCATGACTGTATTGCAGGCAGCCTTTGTCCTGCTCTGAGCCAACTCAAGGTGTGAGATCTGTCACTCACAGCCTTTGAGGCTTGACCTCCCTCCTGATGAGCAAGGTATTCTCATTCAGCTGCATGTTAAAGAGGGTTTTATAATCCTTTGCCAGGTAGGATACAAACGATAGGCATGAAATTATATCTCGAATATTCTTTACACAGCTTAAAGGGCCACTGTCACCCCCTCCAGCCGTTATAAACTAAAAGAGCCACCTTGTGCAGCAGTAATGCTGCATTCTAACAAGGTGGCTCTTTTAGTTTTAGGTTCAAGTATACCCCCAAAAAAGTGATTTGATACTTAGCCACCATTGCTGTCTCTAGCCAGGGAGGCGGCTCCTCACTCCCCAGCTCGAAACGCTCCTCTGCCGTCACTCACATCTTCTTGGTCTTTCTGCGCCGCCCCCCTCAGCGCTGTTTACGTTTTCAAACCGGCGCCTGCGCTGTGTAGTACTGTTCTGCGCAGGTGCAGTAAGCTCTGGCCGTCTGCCGTCCAAGCCAGGCTTGCACACTGCGCCTGCGCGGCAGTGCGGCCACCCACCTTTGGAATCCCAGCCCCGCACTGTATTATGCATTATGCACAGTGCGGGGCTGGGATTCCTGGGCATGCGCAGAACAGTACTACACAGCGCAGGCCCCGGTTTGAAAACGTAAACAGCGCTGAGGGGGCGGCGCAGAAAGACCAAGAAGATGTGAGTGACGGCAGAGGAGCATTTCGAGCTGGGGAGTGAGGAGCCGCCTCCCTGGCTAGAGACAGCAATGGTGGCTAAGTATCAAATCGCTTTTTTTGGGGTATACTTGAACCTAAAACTAAAAGAGCCACCTTGTTAGAATGCAGCATTACTGCTGCACAAGGTGGCTCTTTTAGTTTATAACGGCTGGAGGGGGTGACAGTGGCCCTTTAACTCCTTTTGTCAGTTTGCAGAATTTCTAACAACCACTTAACGTCTTGCAGAGAATATAGGTCAGTGTTGTTTTGATCTCCTCATGTTTTATATAGTACACTGCTTAGTGGGCTTAACCAATAAGCCATTGTTTAAAACCCTAGATCGCATACCTGGGGCCTCGCAGGCCTGCCAGGTTACTTGTTTTCTATTTTATGTAAAAGTACTTTAGTTAGAATTTTGAAAATCTAGGTAATCCTCAGGTATATAGTTGTTAGTAATTTCCAGTTATTCATATATTTTTATGTTACGGACATTTCGGTATAACAACCTTTTTTTGGGACTACCCCATATTCACGCACCTGGGGCCTTTTAGGCCTGTACTAGGTTTACATGTGATACTCAGTCTTTTTGTCTGTATTGTTGCTGGGGAAGAACTTTTATGACTCTGCTATTGCTGGGAAGAGTGTGGATGCTCCAGTCCAGAAAGACCTATGTTCCGACATAGTAAAAACACTTGCTCTACCAATTTTCAATTCAGGAAAAAATATTACAATGGATAATTACTTTACCAATTTTGAAATGGCCAACTTTTTGCTTCAAAAGCAACTTACACTTGTTGGTACTATGAGGCCAAACCGCCGCGAAATTCCTCCAATCATGAAGCACAATGCACAGCGAACAATCTACGAGAGTGTATTCGGTTTCTGCAATCAAGCAACAATGGTGTCTTATAAAGCCAAGAAAGAAAAATCCGTGATATTACTGAGTACAATGCATCATGATGGAAGTATTGACACCAATGACAGGAAAAAAAAACCTGAAATCATACTGCATTATAATAAGACAAAAGGAGGTGTCGACAAGATGAACGAAATGATAGGAGAGTATTCGTGCAAAAGGCAGACTAAACATTGGGCTGTTGCCCTTTTTTCCAATATCCTTGATGTGTCAGCCCTCAATAGCTACATTGTTTATTGTCAAACTAATCCAGAATTCCATGCCAACATGAAAGACAAGAGACTTCTATTTTTGACAGAACTTTGTTATGAACTTTTGATGCCTACTATGATGGAGAGAAGCAGCATGATATGCTTATCAAGGCAAATTACGGAGGCAATGATCCGATGTGGAATACGCTTTCTGGAACATCCAGAGCAAAGAGAAAAAAAAGAAAGCGCTGCTATATTTGTCCAGCAAAGAAGGAAAGAAAATCGGAGCGTTTCTGTTCTACTTGCGGACAAAATGTATGCAAGGAACATTCAGCCGAAAAAATAATATACGAGAATTGTCGGGGGAATATATAAAGTTACAAACAAATATTCCTGCACCAAGTTTGCTACAACCAAAAAATGTTTTCATAAAAAAATTGCATATAGAATGCCTATATTTGGCGTGCCCGTTTACTTACTTTTTTGTTGTTTTATTCACATAATTATGTTTTGAAATATACACATCTTAGGCTGTGTTCCCAGTAGCGCTGGGGTTCGCCAGAAGGGGATCCATAATGGATCTGACCTCCTGGTAACTCCAGCTAAGGCTGCCGGAATGGCGGGATTCCGCCAGCCTTAGCTGGGGTCACCAGGAGGTCAGATCCATTACGGATCCCCTCCTGGCGGACCCCAGCGCTAGTTGGAATGCATCCTTACCTTGCAATTGTAAAATAAATTTTGAAAAGTATTTTTATTTGAGTTATTCCGTGTTATTTGCACACAGGCCTAAAAGGCCCCAGGTGCGTGAATATGGGGTAGTCCCAAAAAAGGTTGTTATATATCGAAATGCCTATAACATAAAAATATATGAACTGGAAATTACTAACAACTATATACCTGAGGATTACCTAGAGTTTCAAAATTCTAACTAAAGTAATTTTACAGAAAATAGAAAACAAGTAACCTGGCAGGCCTGCGAGGCCCCAGGTATGCGTCCGCCAGCCTTAGCTGGGGTCACCAGGAGGTCAGATCCATTACGGAATCCCATCCTGGCGGACCCCTGCGCTAGTGGGAATGCATCCTTACTTTGCAATAAACTTTGAAAAGTATTTTTATTTGAGTTATTCCATGATAATTGTAACAGGCCTAAAAGGCCCCAGGTGCGTGAATGTGTAGATTTCTATTGGTATGCGTTCTAGGGTTAAACCTGTCACCTTGGAAAACATAACTTATCTGCAGATATAGAGTTAATATTTAGCATGTAGTCTGAGGATGGGATTTTTCTTATCGATGTGAATGTGGAAAATTTGTACATTTTGCAATTCTGAACAAATTAGATATATTTTATAGATGGATGAGTCTTTTAAAGGGCCACTGTCACCCCCTCCAGCCGTTATAAACTAAAAGAGCCACCTTGTGCAGCAGTAATGCTGCAGTCTAACAAGGTGGCTCTTTTAGTTTTTGATTCATTTATTACCTCAATAAAGCGTTTTAAAAATTGGCCACAAATACCAGATATTGTACCTGGAGGCGGTCCGAATCGTCCTCTATGAATCTCCCAACTGCCGTCACTCTTCTCTTCAGGGGCGATGGTCGCCGCCCCCTTCGCGGTGTTTCTTCTTGAATCCGGCGCCTGCGCTGTGCGTGCCTGCCTGGGGCCTGCGCAGTCTTCATTGTCAGTCACAGCTCAGATGCAGGGTGCCTGACTGCGCCTGTGCGGGCAGTGCGGCCACCCTGTTGCTGAATCCCCGCCCCGCACTGTGTTATTCATTATGCACAGTGCGGGGCTGGGGTTCCTGGGAAGGCGGGGGAGCGTCTGAGCTGGGGGGAGCGTCTGAGCTGGGGGAGCGTCTGAGCTGGGGGAGCGTCTGAGCTGGGTATCGTCTGAGCTGGGGAGCGTCTAAACAGCGCAGTGCGCATGCCCAGGAATGCCAGCCCTGCACTGTGCATAATGAATAACACAGTGCGGGGCGGGGATTCAGCAACAGGGTGGCTGCACTGCCCGCACAGGCGCAGTCAGGCACCCTGCGTCTGAGCTGTGACTGACAATGAAGACTGCGCAGGCCCCAGGCAGGCACGCACAGCGCAGGCGCCGGATTTAAGAAGAAACACCGCGAAGGGGGCGGCGACCATCGCCCCTGAAGAGAAGAGTGACGGCAGTTGGGAGATTCATAGAGGACGATTCGGACCGCCTCCAGGTACAATATCTGGTATTTGTGGCCAATTTTTAAAACGCTTTATTGAGGTAATAAATGAATCAAAAACTAAAAGAGCCACCTTGTTAGAATGCAGCATTACTGCTGCACAAGGTGGCTCTTTTAGTTTATAACGGCTGGAGGGGGTGACAGTGGCCCTTTAAGTTTGCAATACACTGAGCCAACATTGTGATTTTGGGAATAAGACCATGTAAAATGTGATGAAACTATGGTTAGAAAACATGCACAGTTAGTGGGGTCAATGCCTTTGGGCGTACATTAATCAGGGTAAAGTTGTGTGTAATATTGGGAGGAGCAAAATGAGGAGACAACAGCAGAAAACCAAGTCTAGTGGTGTGTGTGTGTGTGTGTGTGTGTGTGTGTGTGTGTAGGGGGGTGGTGAGACCAAAGTATCAGAAAGATAGTAGTGGCCGTATGGAGAATTAGTTACGTTCAATTTGCTAAGCAACGGTATAAAAATACTGAGTAAGTTTGAGGCTTGCAAATGTCTCCTGTAGAGAACAAAAAGGAGTCAAACATTGATAGGGACAGGAGTCTATGAGTGAGGAACAGGGCAGACTGTCTATGGAGACATCAAGGACTAACAAGATTGGGCAGTGACAGCACCAAAAACATTTTAAAGGGGTTATTCCCTTTCAGAAAATTCTGGTCTCTGAGTGCACTTTTTTTTCTTTTTTTAACAAAATGCTATACTCACCCACCCAGGATCCATGGACATTCATCCCTGAGAAAGACGCTTGGTGTCACTATGTATGGGGTTCCTCTCGCTCCATGGACTTTAGTTTGCGTGCTTAGGAGCACTTAATTGCTGAGTGCTTAGTGTATTGCTGCTGTTCTTTGACTCTTTCCCTTCCAGAATAGCACTTATATTAGTTCGTTTTTTGCATAGGCTGTTGTGATCTTTGTACATATGTATTTTTTATTATGGGAATTGTGCATGTAATACAGTGTTCATTTGGGGCCACTTTTTCCCCTCTTGGTCTATACCTTAATCTGCCTTAAACCTTATGTAGGTTATATACCACCCAGTATTATTGCACTTTGTGTTTATTGTGTACATACCTTGCTCCTATTTTACACACTTTCTAGTCCAGGCATGGGATTACCACGGCGTAGAAAATTTGAGAAGAAAAATGTAGGAATCCAGCTCCAGGATGTAAAATATCAAAAAATACTTTATTCAAACATTTAAAAATTGGAACAAGGGCTTACAAATGACCAGCAAAATAGTTAGGGAGCAGCCATGGACGACTGAACGCTTGGATGCATGTGGGTTGAGTTTTGCTCCTGGATACCAGTTTAATGGAAATAAACTGTTGGTACATTTCAGAGGCTGCAAAAGCAAAAGCTATGCTGGGCAATAATTTGAGGGCTTTGTGAAGCATGGAAGCCAGACAGGCTTGTCAACTTGAGAGTCTGGATGATCAGGAGGCTGTATACGTTACATAAGAGACACAAAGGATCACATAGGATACACTAAGACTGATGGGTTGGGGTATATACAGTGTATATATATTATATACAGGGTGGAGCGCGGTAATTTGCTTTTTTGCACTGCATGCTGTGGCGGCACTGTCGGTCGAAGAGAGGGGAGAGTGGGTGTGGCTTACAGTGGCTGATGGGAGATTTGTATTCCTCCGCCTTTCAGTTGCCATCATGCAGTGGACACGTGAGGAGAGGTCATTTTGTGTTGAAGCGTATTTTTCAAATGCCCACTCGATCATTGCAGTGCAGCGTGCTTTTCGTTTACAATTCGCTGTTCCTCCACGTGGACGTGTTCCTGGACAGCAATCAATTGTAAATTGGGTGAATGCATTCAGAACAGCAGGGAATGTGTCATGTGTACGAAGGGGACCTGAGAGAAGGATTACAACACCACAAAACATCGAGAGAGTTAGAGCAGCAGCACTGCAATCTCCGAAACGCTCTGCTCGGAAGCAATCATTTGCTCTTGGCATTTCAAGACGTTCTCTCCACCGGATTCTTCATGATGAACTGAATTTTCACCCGTATAAAATGTGCGTGGTCCAACAATTGTCAGCACGGGACTATTTGACACGGCGGACCTCTTGTGAAGACATGTTAGCAACGATACCCAGTGACACAATTGTGTTTTTTTCTGATGAGGCACATTTTCACCTCAGTGGGTGTGTAAACAAACAAAATATGCGTTACTGGAGTGAAACAAACCCCAGAGAAGTTCACGAGAGACCTCTGCATTCGGACTGCGTCACTGTGTGGTGCGCCATATCACGAGTAGGCATCATTGGTCTTTACTTTTTTCAGGATAACGGTCGTGCCATAACTGTGAACTCCGAACGGTACTTGTCTATGATACAGGATTATTTTCAGCCGGCTCTTGAGGCAATGGAACTAGAGGATACATGGTTCCAACAGGATGGTGCCACTGCACACACAGCGAGGGTTACCATGAATTGTTTGAGGCAAATGTTTCCTGGACGGCTTATCTCTTTGAGGGGAGATGTGAACTGGCCAGCACGCTCACCAGATTTAGCCCCATGCGATTTTTTCCTTTGGGGTTACCTGAAGTCTAAGGTGTATATCAACCGTCCCAACACCTTGGAAGACCTAAGGAACAATATTGAAGCTGAAATTGGCAGAATACCAGTGGACATGCTTGTTAGAGTTCATGAAAACTTCAGAAAACGTATGCAGCAGTGTGTGGATAGCGAAGGTCGACATTTGCCAGATACACTATTTAAAACCATGTAATTTAAAAATTCCATTACTGTTCAGTATAATTAAAACATAAAATAAATTTTTCTAATGATCATAATTTTTTTATTTCGTTCCCAAATCAGCAAATTACCGCGCTCCACCCTGTATAAATATACACTGCTCAAAAAAATAAATGGAACACAAACAACAGAATATAACTCCAAGTAAATCAAACTTCTAAGAAATCAAACTGCCCGCTTAGTAAGCAACACTGTTTGACAATCAATTTCACATGCTGTTGTGCAAATGGAATAGAAAACAGATGGAAATTATTGGCAATTATCAAGACACACTCAATAAAGGAGTGGTTCTGCAGGTGGGGACCACAGACCACATCTCAGTACCAATGCTTTCTGGCTGATGTTTTGGTCACTTTTGAATGTTGATTGTGCTTTCTTACTCATGGTAACATGAGACGGACTCTACAACCCACACAAGTGGTTCAGGTAGTGCAGCTCATCCAGGCTGGCACATCAATGCGAGCTGTGGCAAGATTTGCTGTCTGTTAGTGTAGAGGCCAGAGGCTGGAGGCGCTACTAGGAGACAGGCCAGTACACCAGGAGACATGGAGGGGGCCATGGAAGGGCAACAACCCAGCAGCAGGACCGCTACCTCAGCCTTTGGCAGTGCTCCTCCTGTTCCTCCTTGCACAGAGTCCTGCAAAATGACCTCCAGCAGGCCACAAATGTGCATGTGTCTGCACCATCGGTTAGAAACCGTCTCCATGAGGATGGTCTGAGTGCCCAACGTCCACAGATGGGGGTTGTGCTCACAGTCCAACATCGTGCAGGATGCTTGGCATTTGCCACAGAACACCAGGATTGGCAAATTCACCACTGGCGCCCTGTGCTCTTCACAGATGAAAGCAGATTCACACTGAGCACATGTGAGAGTCTGGAGATGCCGTGGGAAGCGATCTGCTGCCTGCAACATCCTTCAGCATGACCGGTTTGGCAGTGGGTCAGTAATGGTGTGGAGTGGCATTTATTTGGAGTGCGGCACAGTTCTCCATGTGCTTGTCAGGGTAGCCTGACTGCCATTAGGTACCGAGATGAGATCCTCAGACCCCTTGTGAGACTATATGCTGGTGCGGTTGGCCCTGGGTTCCTCCTAATGTAGGACAATGCCAGACCTCATGTGGTTGGAGTGTGTCAGCAGTTCCTGCAAGATGAAGGCATTGAAGCTATGGACTGGCCGCCCTTTCCCCAGACCTGAATCCGACTGAACACATCTGGGACATCATGTCTCGCATCATCCACCAACATCACATTGCACCACAGACCGTTCAGGAGTTGGTGGATGCTTTAGTCCAGGTCTGGGAGGAAATCCCTCAGGAGGCCATCTGCCGCCTCATCAGGAGCATGCCCAGGCATTGTACGGAGGTCATACAGGCATGTGGAGGCAACACACACTTCTGAGCATCATTTCCTTGTCTTGAGGTATTTCCACTGACGTTGGACCAGCCTGGAATTTGATATTCCACTTTGATTTTGAGTATCATTCCAAATTCAGACCTCCATGGGATATTAATTTTGATTTACATTGATCATTTTGAATGTTTTATTGTTCTCAACACATTCCACTATGTAATGAATAAAGATTTCCAACTGAAATATTTCATTCAGTGATATCTAGGATGTGGTATTTTAGTGTTCCCTTTATTTTTTTGAGCAGTGTACATATACACAGAGCATGTGACATAAGTATCGAACACGCCATCAATTTTCTAAGAAAATATATTTTCAAAGGACCGATTGACATGAAATTCTCACCAGATATTGATAACAATCAATCCAATTCACACAGGCATAGAAATCAAACCATAGATGGCCAGAAATTAATTTGTGTGTAAAAATGGGAAATTACACAGTAAAAAGTATTGAATACATGAAGAGAGGTGCAAAAAGCCATGGAAAGTCATGACACCAGCTGAAATCTATCAATAATTAGAACACAATCCTGCCCACTTAGTGAACAGTAATATCAGCTGGTTCATCTGATGGCCTATAAAAAGGTGTATCATTACCAAGGTGCCACACAAGAACCATCTCATGATGTGTAAATCTAGTGAGCTGTCTCAAGACCTTCACAAACTTATTGTTGCAAAACATACTGATGGCATTGGTTACAGAATTTTTAAACTACTGAAAGTTCCAGTAACCGCTGTTAATGCAATAATCCAGAAGTAGAAAGAATATTATTTAACCATAAAACAGCCACAACCACGCGCTTCCTGCAAGATTTCAGAGGGGTGAATAGAATTATCAGAAGAGTTGCCCAAGAGCCAAGGACCAACTGTGAAGAGATACAGAAAGACCGTGAATCAGCAGGTACAATTGTTTCAAAGAAAACAACAAGTAATGCACTCTCAACCTCCATGTAGTGTAAGCACGGTCACCACACAAGACTCCATTGCTGAACAAAAAGCATGTACAGTAGTGTTAAAAATAATAGCAGTCCAATATGACTAACCAGATTAATCACTGTTTTTGGTATAAATTATATTACCACATGTCACACAATTTACCAGTTAGTGCAGTATATTCTAAGAAAACCACCAGACTCCGCATTCATGATCTGCATGTTTTTCAGTTTGTGTATTAGGGTATGTGTCCACGTTCAGGATTGTTTCAGGCTTTGGTCAGGATTTTATGCAGGTAAAATCCTGACCAAAAATGCACCTGAGGTCACTGGCAGGTCACCTGCGGTGTTCCTGCGTGTTTTGCTCATTGTAGCAACATGCTGCGTTCTGAAAAAACACACCGCATCTGCGTTTTTGCGGGAATTCCGCATGCGTTTTTTAATGCACAGTGGAGACGGGATTTCATTAAATCCCCTCCACTATGCTGTAACATCTGGACGCTGCGTTTTTGACGCTGCGGCTCAACGCTGCGTCAAAAACGCAGCGTTTCCTGAACGTGGACACATACCTCAGAATACTTACCGTATATACTCGAGTATAGCCGAGATTTTCAGCCCACTTTTTTGGGCTGAAAGTCCCCCTCTCGGCTTATACTCGAGTCATACCCAGGGGTCGGCAGGAGAGGGGGAGCGGGGGCTGTCTAATCATACTCACCTGCTTCTGGCGCGGTCCCTGCTTCCCGGCGCTGCAGTTTCTTCCTGTAGTGAGCGGTCACATGGTACTGCTCATTACAGTAATGAATATGCGGCTCCACCTCCCATAGGGGTGGAGCCGCATATTCATTACTGTAATGAGCGGTAACTGTGACCGCTCACTACAGGAAGAAAATGCGGCACCCGGGAACAGACGTGCAGCGACGGCGTCAGGAGCAGGTAAGTATGACGGGGGCAGTGCGCAATAGTCACCTGATCCTCGTTCCACCGTTGGCGCCGCTGTGTCTTCTGCGTCCTCTGTGACGCTCAGGTCAGAGGGCGCGGTGATGCGATTAGTGCGCGCCGCCCTCTGTCTGATCGTCGGTGCAGAGGATAGGAAGACAGCGGCGGTCTGCGGTGGAACGGGGACCAGGTGACTATAGCAAGTGCCGGGGGCATGAGAGGTGAGTATGTGATTTTTTTATCTTTTTAATCGCAGCAACAGCATATGGGGCAAATACCTGTATGGAACATCTTATGGGGCCATGTGCAGTGTATATATGGGGCAAATACCTGTATGGAGCATCTTATGGGGCCATGTGCAGTGTATATATGGGGGCAAATATCTGTATGGGGCCATGTGCAGCATGATATGGGGGCAAATATCTGTATGGAGCATCTGTATGTGGCCATGTGCAGCATTATATGGGGCAAATATCTGTATGGAGCATCTTATGGGGCCATGTGCAGCATCATATGGGGGCAAATATCTGTATGGAGCATCTTATGGGGTCATAATCAACATTTGTGCAGCATTATATGGGGCATATTTTAATATGGATTATCTTATGGAGCCCATCAAACTGTATGGAGCATCTTATGGGGCCCATGATGAACTGTATAGAGCATTATATGAGGCTCCTGATTCAATATGGATATTCAAAAACACTTAAACTACTGATATCTCAAATAATTTTACTTTTATTGGCATCTATTTTTATTTTTGAAATTTACCAGTAGCTGTGGCATTTTCCACCCTAGGCTTATACTCGAGTATATACGGTAATTGAAAGAGGGTGTGTTCACAATAATAGCAGTGTGGAGATCAATTAGTGAGGTCCATCATTCTGTGAAGAAACAGGTGTGAATCAGGTGGCCCTCATTTAAGGGTGAAGCCAGGACATGTTGTACATGCATTTCTCCTTGAAAGACTGAGAAATATGGGTCGTTTGAGACCTGGTTCAGAAGAACAGCGTACTTTGATTAAAAAGTTGATTGGAGAGGGCGAAAATTATAAAGAAGTGCAGACAATGATCGGCTGTTCAGCTAAAATGATCAACAATGCTTTAAAATGGAAAGCCAAACCAGAGAGATGTGGAAGAAAACAGAAGACTACCATTCAAATGGATGGAAGAATAGCCAGAATGGCAAAGGCTCTGCCAGTGATCAGGTCCAGGATGATCAAAGACAGTCTCAAGCTACCTGGGAGAACTGTGACAGTTAGAAGACGCCTGTGCGAAGCTAATCTCTTAAGGTACCTTCACACGAAACAACATCGCTAGCGATCCGTGACGTTGCAGCGTCCTGGCTAGCGATATCGTTGTGTTTGACACGCAGCAGCGATCAGTATCCTGCTGTGATGTCGCTGGTCGCTGAATAAAGTCCAGAACTTTATTTGGTCGTCCGATCGCCGTGTATCGTTGTGTTTGAAAGCAAAAGCAACGATACCAGCGATGTTTTACACTGGTAACCAGGGTAAACATCGGGTTTCCAAGCGCAGGGCCACGCATAGTAACCCGATGTTTACCCTGGTTACCAGCGTAAAAGTAAAAAAAACAAACAGTACATGCTCACCTGCGCGTCCCCCAGCGTCTGCTTCCTGACACTTACTGAGCGCCGGCCCTAAAGTGAAAGTGAAAGCACAGCGGTGACCGCTGTGCTGTTAGGGCCGGAGCTCAGTCAGTGTCAGGAAGCAGACGCTGGGGGACGCGCAGGTGAGCATGTACTGTTTGTTTTTTTTTTTTACTTTTACGCTGGTAACCAGGGTAAACATCGGGTTACTAAGCGCGGCCCTGCGCTTAGCAACCCGATGTTTACCCTGGTTACCCGGGGACCTCGGCATCGTTGGTCGCTGGAGAGCGGTCTGTGTGACAGCTCTCCAGCGATCAAACAGCGACGCTGCAGCGATCGGCATCGTTGTCGCTATCGCTGCAGCGTCGCTTCGTGTGAAGGTACCTTTAGCAAAAAGTCCCCACAAAGTCCTACTGTTAAAAAACAAACAAAAAAACCCACATGTACTCAAGCAGATACAATCCACTGGCCTAAAGAGAAATGGAGAAACATTTTGTGGACTGATTAAAGTAAAATTTTTCTTTTTGGGTCCTAGGGCCACAGACAGTTTGTCAGATAACCACAAAACTGTGCAGTCAAGCCACAGTACACTCTGAAGACAGTGGTGGTGCGATCAGGAGTAGTGTTTGCCGCACTGTCATGCACATGACAGCATGGCAAACACTGGATATTCGCCCCCCCCCCATTCAAGTGAATGGGGTCTGAGTGCTTTTATCGTACCCAAACTTTTTTCTTTTTTAACTGTTCGGCCAGACCCGAACATCCAGGGGTCAGCCCATCTATAGTTATCAACAAAATTTTGTACAAAGGATTAATTATATTTCAGTAAGAGTGTTCCATACTTTTTCCTTGTCTCATTTCTCATTGTTACACCTAACTTAACTTATGGACAGCTATGGTTTGATTTCTTTGCATGTGTGGATTAGATGGGTGCTTACTAGAGATGAGCACGTACCAGTTACTTTCCGATGCAAAACACAGAACATGGACTTTCCCCGTAAGTCCACACCAATGTCTGGAGTTCCGGGAAAAAGAGAGAGAAAGGGAAAGCGAGAAATAAAGAGGGACAGTAGCACCCTTAGAGGTATATTTGGTTATACTGGTGTATATAGAGCACATAGGAGACACTTAAGTTGATGTATACACATCACCAGTGGCAGACAGTATATGGGCCCTTTATAGTTCAATAGTTTATCATAATGCACAATTTCACCAGCTTTCGAAGTAGAAATGGCCCTCCTTACCTCTTGGGCAACAGAGCACACTTATTCCATCCACAAAGAACATGCAGACACTGGCCAGCGGCACAACGTAATCCTTTGCTGCTTGTGCCACAGTATTTTGGACTGAATGCTGCATGCGAATGCTCGCAGTTTAAAGGGAACCTGTCACGCCCCCAGGGCGTTTTTAAGTAAAAGAGCCACCTTCAGCAGCACTAAGGCTGCATTCTGTGAAGGTGGCTGTTATGCTTCTTATCCCTAGGAACGCTGAAATAATGACTTTTATAAATTTCCAGCCATATGTCTATTGTGTCCCGGAGGTATGTCTTCTCCCCCGGTGTCATCCGCCTCAGAGCTGTCAATCATGTCCCTCCTGTGTGCCTGTTACATGCCCGTCGCCTGCGGTCTGCGATCAGGTGCCTGCCCTGCGTGTAGTGGAGGCCCCAGATCCTGCCCCGCAGTGTGTTATTATGTATTCACACTGCGGGGCTGGGAATCTGGCACCTGCGCAGTGGAGCAGGTCACAGTGCTCCTTGATAGAAGTGCCGAAGTCTAGCAAGGCATCAGCACTATCTTCATTGGAACACGGTGACCCGCTCCACTGCGCAGGCGCCAGGTTCCCAGCCCCGCAGTGTGAATACATCATAACACACTGCAGGGTGGGATCTGGGGCCTCTACTACACGCAGGCACCTGATGGAAGCTCACAGACCGCGCGCACAGCGCATGCTTGAGAATTGATTACAGAGCGCAGGCACCGGGCATGTAACAGGCACACCGGAGGTGACGCACAGACGCAAGAGGGACATGATTGACGGCTCCGAGGCGGGTGACACCGGGGGAGAAGACATACCTCCGGAACACAATAGACGTATGGCGGTAAATTTATGAAAGTCATTATTTCAGCGTTTCTAGGGATAAGAAGCATAACAGCCACCTTCACAGAATGCAGCCTTAGTGCTGCTGAAGCTGTCTCTTTTACTTAAAAACACCCTGTGGGGGGGGGGGGGGTGACAGGTTCCCTTTAAGGGGAAACTAAAGGGTCTGTGGACAGCAAAGTGAGCCAGCGGCCCAAGCATTGCGGTCCCTGGGAAATGACACCACGGGCCGTAAACAGGCTGGAGGTTCCTGACCCCTGTATTAAAGGATAAGTGGAAGCTTAGTATTTTTTGATCACGATTAAGTCCCCCATAACTACTTCTATCTGATGTGCTGCCTCATCTATTTACTTGATGTGGATATTTCCTTCTGCTTCTATGTTGGACACATATAACAAACCACTATCAGTATTTTAGAATTCTTTATTCCCTCCTTATTTCCACCCTTAAGGCCTCTACATTTTCATTAGCCTCACATATATCGTCACTCAGAGTTTTTTTAAGTGAAGATTTTACATGTCAGCAATCCCCTCCACTGATTTGTAAGGTCATTGCTGAACACACTTCAGCCCAGTAAAGTAAGAGCCCAATCCCAGCTGTCGTCCAGCCAGGTCTCCATTATCTCCACTACATCAGAATGAATAATGATGGAAGAAAATTATAATTCCTCCATGTTATTGGTTATGCATCTGGTATTAGTATGTATGCACTATGTGTTTTTATTTCTCTTCTCTGTTCTGATCCCTCTCCCCATACCACCCCTAATTTCATTACTATGTCCCAGACCACAATCTGTCCCTCTTGTACAATACTTACACATTCCAACGTTTTAGATATTCCTTTCCCATGGGTGCACCCTCTCCATTGAGTTGTAGCCCATCCCTACCACTGAACCAGAGAAGTTGGCCCAGTTCTGAAGGAACCTAAAAGCCTGCTGCCCAAAGCAATTCCTGAGCCATTTATTCGCCTCCATAATCTCACACTGGCTCTCTGGTGCAGCACATTATACAGGTAGTATTTAAGAGGATACTAACCTTTGAGGTATTTCCTTATGGGAAATCAATAAGCAGGATTTCACACTAAATTATTTTAACGTATATGTAGCGCTCTCAAAGACAAGTCCAGCAATACCTTTACATGACCAGCCCATTCTTCCATTGCTGAGAAATCAGCATTTGAATTGATACGGGAATGGCTAGTGTAGGGCAAAAGCCTCTGTCACTCCAGCTCTATTACCCACACAGTGCTGATTTCTCCTAATTGATTGACAGCTACTATGCTGTTTGACTTCAGCCAAAGGAGGAGTCAGTCAAGCAAGAGGAGCTGGCGCTGGGTGGGGATTAGAGCTGGAGTGGCAAAGGTATCAGAGCTACCATAGTTCTTCAGCTTCATTTGCATAATAATTCAAACACTGAGTTTTCAGCAACTAAGAAACGCACTGGCCATGTAAAGAGCTACAAGTGCACATAAGTAGATTGTGGTGTGAATTCCTGCTGTCAGATTATCTAAGCTTATGGCCTAAATCCCTGATAACAGTTTTAAGGACCTTTCCACCTACCTTCATTGGTGCCAATGGAAACCATCACCACTGCATCATCACCGGCCACTCCCAATAGTCTATAAACACAAAGTTGTTGTGTGTTTTTATTGCAGTGTTCTATTGTGATTTTTCATACTTGGAATTGTCATTTTGGTGAGCACATAATTAGTATATGTCTGGAATGTATACTTACAGTGTGTCACGATTTACGTATACAAGTGTAGCACCTAATTTCTTTACCGTTGCCTGTTCCCCTTATTAATTTGTTGTCCTAGCTTTTATAGAGGTTTTGGATTTATTTGGAGTTACCTAGGTTCAATAAGTATTCAGAGAAGGCTCTTAGATTTTGGATACCTTTTGTCATTGTTGGTAAAGTTTATTTGCAATTTACTATCATTAGTATTCTGTTTGGAAATGCTGCTTCGTGCAACTAATGAGCCTACATTGATGAGTACATTAGGATTTGATCAATTAAAATGTTAAATGGGTGGATGGTATTTTGGATCCTGCAACTTCCTAGAACATAGGGTAATTGCATATGCTGCTTTCTCTGTGGGGTGTGCACGAACTGTGGGATTTGGCAGTCACGTTTCCATGCGGAGGTGTTTGTACGAGGGCTGACTTTTTGTTTACATTATGAGATACACAGGGTAGATCTGTTTGCCAAATACCACTTAGATAGTCATGATGTGTGCATGAAGCCACTGAGTCATTATTTTTGTATGTGCATCAGATGTTAGTCAAATATCACAAGTTAGATATTTTATTTTTTCGTATTTTGCATTAACGGCAGAATTCTTTAAAAAAAACACGAACTTGTTAAGTTTTGTTAACCTCTTAAAGACAAGCTCACTTCATTAATACTAGCAAAATGAGAGCTACTATGCCTCATCTAATGTATGATGCAACAAAAAGTGGTCAGGAAGTCCTGGAGCTCTTCAGTGGAACTTCAGCTGTTTGCCCATGCAAGATATAGCCTCAGGCGGTGTCACAGGGTTACCAAATCAAAGGAGCACCCAGATCTAATAAACACCAAGGTTACTTACTGGTAGACGGTTTTTCCGGAACCCATGACGGCACACCTGAGAGAGGGGATCCGCCCAGTCAGGACACGAAACCCTACTGAAAATAAAAGGGCGGTACCTCTCTGTCGCTTCAGTTGGTTTTCAGAGCATGAGAGGCCCCCCTGGTTAGTACACATGGCAATCCAACACCACATTATATTAACTAAACACACCCAAAACAATAGTGCACACCGAAGGGGTGATAAAGGGGGGGAATATACGGGTGCCGTCATGGGTTCCGGAAAAACCGGCTACCAGTAAGTAACCTTGGTGTTTTCCCTTCCCCCATGACGGCACACCTGAGAGACTTTTGTAGAATGAAACCTTAGGGAGGGACCACCGCTTGTAGCACCCTTCTACCAAAGGTTAGGTCAGCAGAGGAAGAAAGATCTAGCCGGTAGTGCTTGAAAAAAGTTGAGGGTGAGGACCAGGTAGCGGCCTTGCAAATTTGATCAATTGATACCTCAGCCTTTTCTGCCCAGGAGGTAGCCACGGCTCTGGTGGAGTGAGCCTTGATGCCTTCGGGAACCGGAGTGCCACCCGCAGAGTAGGATAAACTAATGGCCTCCCTAATCCATCTGGCAATAGTACTTTTAGCTACCCCACACCCTCTTTTGCTACCCTGAAAGGCTATGAATAGGGTTTGGTCTTTCCTCCACTGACTAGTCATAGATATGTATTGTAACATAGACCTTCTCACATCTAACATGTGGAACTTTAGTTCCCCTGGATTTTTAGGATTACTACAGAATGATGGTAAAGTAATCTCTTGACTCCTATGGAACTTTTGAACCACCTTGGGGAGATAAGCCGGGTCTGGTCTTAGAACAATCCTGTCATCAAAAACCTGAGTATAAGGAGGGCATATTGACAGGGCCTGTAAGTCACTTACCCTATGTGCCGATGTTAAGGCTACTAGTAAAACTGTTTTAAGGGTAAGCAACTTAGGTGATAACTCCTGCAAGGGCTCAAAAGGCTGTTTAGTTAGGGCTTCTAAGACTAAATTTAGATCCCAAGGAGGGATTTTTGGGATAACGACCGGCCGAGATCTACTACAAGATTTTATGAATCGTGAGACCCATCTATTTGAGGCAAGATTACAATTATATAGGGCCCCCAAGGCTGAAACCTGAACTTTAAGGGTGCTGGTTGCTAACCCAAGATGTAATCCTGCTTGCAGAAACTCTAGGATAGGACCTACTGGAGCCACCTCCCCCAAAGGTTCACCCAGGAATTCAAGAATTTTTTTTCCATGTCCTACCATAGATCCTAGAGGTTATGGGTTTTCTGCTTTTCAACAGGGTGGAGATTAACCCTGGTGAGAATCCTTGGCGACTTAGTAACGCCCTCTCAAATTCCAGGCTGCGAGATGGAAGCCCTTCACCTGAGAGTGGGTTACTGGGCCCTGGGTTAGCAGGTCCGGAACCTCTGGCAGAATCCATGGGTCTGTTACCGACATCTGCCTTAGAAGGGAGAACCATGGTCTCCTTGGCCAAAAAGGAGCTATGAAGATGATTTTTGCCTGATCCTCTCTGATCTTCCGGATCACAGCTGGAATCATCACTATCGGGGGGAACGCGTAGGCCAGAGAAAACTTCCAGGGTATCAGTAGGGCATCTACTGCGAAGGGATGTTCTCTTGGATTCAAGGAGCAGAACTTTCTGACTTTTCTGTTGTGAGAGTTGGCAAACAAGTCTATCTCTGGTATGCCCCAGGCTTGGACTATTTGTTGAAATATCTGGGGGTTTAAGGACCATTCCCCCTGCCTTAAGCCTCTGCGACTCAGGAAGTCCGCTTGAGTGTTTTCTATGCCTTTGATGTGCAACGCCGACAGAGATGACAGGTGTTGTTCTGCTAGTTGAAAGAGTAGATTTGATGCATTCATGAGGCCTTTAGATCTCGTCCCCCCCTGATGATTGACATACGCCACCACTGCTCGATTGTCCGTCAGGATTCGAATATGGCGACCCCGAAGTAAAGGAAGAAAATGTCTTAGGGATTTCTCCACTGCCCATAGCTCTTTTTCGTTTGATCCATAGTTTTTCTCTCGTATGGACCAGGTTTCTTGTACAGAGTGAGACCTCAGGTGAGCCCCCCAACCTGTACCGCTTGCGTCGGTCGTGATGATGTCTATGACCGGATTTTTCCACTGGACCCCCATTGTCAGGTGGTTTTTCACCGTCCACCAAACTAGGGAATCCTTTACGCCCAGAGAGAGACATAGATTTCCTTCTAAATGCCCTCTTAACAGTTTTTGAGCTGAGAGAACTTCCCACTGTAGTTGTCTTAGGTGGAATTGTGCCCATCCTACCACCGGAATACACGATGTTAACGAGCCTAGTAGGGACATCGCCTTTCTCAGAGTCATTGTTGGCTGGCGTATTGCTGTATTGGCCAGGTTTATTATCTTGTCTACTTTGTTTTCTGGAAGGAGGCAGAGATGACGTTCGGAGTCCAGTATTAACCCCAGGAAGGACTGTAATTTTACTGGCAGTAGTCTTGACTTGGGGATATTTATTAACCAGCCCAACTCCACTAGAGTTGATGTTACTACTGATACTTGATGAGTGCAGTGGGACTCTGACGTTCCTATTACAAGGAAATCGTCCAGATATGGGACGATGACTACATCCCGGGACCGGAGATACGACATTACTTCCACCATTACCTTGGTGAAAACCCTGGGAGCTGTAGCCAGACCGAACGGAAGGGCTGTGTATTGATAATGCTTTACCTGATTCTGAATATAGAGAGCTACTCAAGTATTTCTGATATTCCGGATGTATTGGTATTTGGTAATATGCATCCTTCAAGTCTATTACTGCCATGAAGCAGTGTTGGAAAAGAAGTTTTATGGTCGTATTTATAGACTCCATCTTGAAAGAGTAGTTCTCTATAGATTGGTTGAGTTTTCTTAGGTTTATAATAGTTCTCCAAGAACCATCCGGTTTTTGGATTAAGAAGAGGGGGGAGTAAAACCCGTCTCCTTCCTCCCGAACCGGGACCTCCTGAAGAACCTTTTTGTGGATAAGTCCCAAGACTTCGGTTTCTAGGGCAGATTGTTCCTGCTGGGACTTTCTTCGGGGAGTTATTATAAAGTTTCGTCTGGGTGGACAGATGAATTTTATTTTGAGGCCGTCTCTGATAATATTTCTGACCCAGGTACTGGGGGAGATATTTACCCAGGCCGGAAAGAAGAGGGAGAGGCTTCCTCCCACTTCTGGCGTAATGTCATTGGGGGGATTTTTTTGCCGATGTAGAGGGCCCTTTAAACATATAGCCCGATCCTCTCTTATCCCTAAAGTCCCAGTTTTTTCTCTCCCCTGGGGGGCGACCTCTATTATATCTTCTCCTCCGAAAAAAAGGTTTTTTGGAATCTTTAGGGATATTGGGAAAGACTTTCTTTTTATCTCCTGCATGTTCCAGGATCTCTTCAAGTTTTTTCCCAAAGAGAAGTTCGCAGTCACATGGAATGGAGCACAGCTTGTGTTTAGATGGCAAATCCCCCGGACAACCTTTGAGCCAAAGGGCTCTTCTTGCCGCATTAGACAAGCTCGCTGCTCTGGCGGTTAGTCTTGCGGAATCCGCAGAAGAGTCTGCTAAAAAGGCTGCTGCTCCTTGCACTAAGGATATATTGGCAAGGATGTCGGTTCTGGGTACTTTGTCCCTTAGCTGATCCTCTATCTGCTGTAGCCAGACCATTAGAGCACGAGCCGTACATGTTCCAGCAATCGCTGGCTTCAGGCCCCCCGCTGAGGCTTCCCAGATATGCCTCAGAAAACCATCTGCTTTTTTATCAAGCGGGTCTCTAAGAACACCCGAGTCTTCTAATGGAAGGGATGATCTTTTTAGACATTTGGCTACTGCTCCGTCAATTTTTGGGACCTTTTCCCAGGGTTCAGAGTCTTTATCCTCAAAGGGATATCTCCTTTTGGATGAAGAGGGTAAAGAACCCATTTTTTCAGGTCTTTTCCACTCTCTCTCAATTAATGCTTTTATTTTTGTATTAACCGGAAACGTGCGTTTCCTCCTCTCTTCTAAGCCACCAAACATGACATCTTCTAGTGACCTAGGTGTCTTCTCCTCTTTAAGACCCATTGCAGACCTAACTGCTTTGACTAATTTGTCCACGTCCTCAGTTGGAAAGCATGGACGACCTCCTGAATCACTGTCCGAGGAGGAACCTGAAGAGTGGACCGGGGCCGGGGAAGTAGAGGGAGATCGGGATGTTTTATGACTCCCCTGTCTCTGAGAGGCATCCGACTCTGTAGACGCCTTACGGCTTCTCCCTCTCGGTTCGTTAAGGGCCAATTTCAAGGAGTCTTATTTCAGCCTGTATTATGGCTTTAAGGCTAGTGGCGAAATTAGGGGTCTCCTCTTGTATCGTCTTACTAATGCAGTTAGCACAGAGATCCTTCTGATACTGAACTGCAAGCGGGTCTTTACAAAGGGAACACTCTCGGTTCTTTGTTTTACCGCTAGCTTTCCTGGACCCCTAGTGATCAAAACAGAGAAAATGGACCCTGTTACCATAAGGGATACATTCACGTAGATCACTCACCACCACCGACAATCAAGGGTACCGATTTTGGAGGCTGGACCGATGCATGTGAAGCGTCCCTCCTGGACGCCGACGAATCTTGCCGGACAGAACGAAAACTGTTCCTACCACTTGAGCGGCTGCTCCTGGTATGCTGGTGGCTCGGCAAGGCATCTGGTGAGAGCTCCTGCTGCTGTGAAGGCGGCTGCTGCTGCTCCTGTTGTCCTACTTCCATGGTGAAGTGTTGAACATGAGCGCGTCTTCTGTGGTCCAGCACCCTTTTATGGGGGGACCACTGCACTCCCCGCCTCCTTCGGTGCCCAATAGTGGCCCCTCCCCTTCTCTGCCATGCCGCCGGAGTCCTTTTTCCACCAGCCGGCATTTCTTCATGGGCGCCGCCATCCTGGATCCAGCGCCTGCCTCTGACGTCACACGGGCACGTCCATTCCCAGCGTGCCTGGCGTGTGACGTCAGACGAGCGACCCGGAAGCGGCCGCCGCGCCTGGACGCCGGCAGAGGGGAGAGCGGCGTGGCAACCATGGAAGGAACCTGGTCCTCCAACCATGCTGCACAACGCCCGCACGGACGCAGCGACCCGGGGGACCTGCGGACGGCGCCTCCAGGACCTGAACCTCCGACGCACAGGCGGTGCCTGTTCTTCCACGCCGGGACGGGACCTGGGTAAGTCGAACCGCCGTGTTCAGCACAAGGGTCCCTGTCAGGACAGGAAACCCAACTGAAGCGACAGAGGTACCGCCCTTTTATTTTCAGTAGGGTTTCCTGTCCTGACTGGGCGGATCCCCTCTCTCAGGTGTGCCGTCATGGGGGAAGGGAAAAATATTAGGCTAATGGTAGATCTGATTTCCTGTGCCATCTATTTCCATTTAAATCTTTTACTGCAGTAAGTACTATACTATTGTAAGAAGTAGACCAAAGTACCTATTGCATATGATGCTTCTTGTAGGAAAAAGACAATCTTTCTGCTTTTGGTGGTACTTTTTTATTCCCATAAATGCAATACAGTGGTGCTGCTTAAAACACAGGTGGTGGTCTATCGACTGACAGATGCAAAGTTTCCTTCAATAAAACCAACAAGTCTAAAAACCAAACCCTTCTGTACCAATAGGGAATGAACGCCAGGTCTACATTTGAGCTGAGGACTCTCTGTATGAGAGGAGGAAGGAATGTCTACATTAGGCTCTCTTTTCCAGGACAGCAAGAATTAATTTAAAGCATATAGGGCATCTGCCATGTAGAGAACTTTTTGAGCTTGTCATTCCTGGTAGCCATGAGATCTATTGTTAGAAGACACCACCTTTTTGAAATAACAAGGAAGACTTTGTTGCCAGGTGAATGGTAGCTTGCCTCCAAAGACTGTCTCCTGAATAGGTCTCCGGACAGGTTACTTACAGCCATTATGTAGACGGTAGAACTGTCCACAAAATTTCTCATGGCCCATTTCATAACTAGTTCTGGCAGAGTAGAGAGATAAATTAATCTAACTGTACTTATCCACCTCATCCGAAGAATGATATTCTTCTGGAATAATTGTCTTCTCAGCCACCACTTCACCACTAATTAGGAGCTAAAACTTGACAGCCTAAATGGAGAAGATATCTTCTATACTCCGGTGGAAAGCTTGGGAGTGGCCAGAGACAGACTTTGACCCATAGAAGCACATCTATAGGAGGAAGTTAGGAAACCCACAATTATCAGAAACATGCATAAAAGCAACACGTTTTAGAATAATGGAGTAATGGCTGATACTATGGCCAAGTCTTCTCTGGTAGTTTTTTTTTCTAAAACTTTAGGTTATCGAAGACAGAAGACCATCAACACAAAACAAAGCAAAAACACTAAGGCCAGATTCATTAAGTCCTGCTTTCACTAGTTAATGATGGGTGTGCAAGAATAAAGGTACCGTTATATTAACCCCTTCATGACCCAGCCTATTTTGACCTTAATGACCTGGCCATTTTTTGCAATTCTGACCAGTGTCCCTTTATGAGGTAATAACTCAGGAACGCTTCAACGGATCCTAGCGATTCTGAGATTGTTTTTTCGTGACATATTGGGCTTCATGTTAGTGGTAAATTTAGGTCGATAATTTCTGAGTTTATTTGTGAAAAAAACAGAAATTTGGCAAAAATTTTGAAAATTTCGCAATTTTCACATTTTGAATTTTTATTCTGTTAAACCAGAGAGTTATGTGACACAAAATAGTTAATAAATAACATTTCCCACATGTCTACTTTACATCAGCACAATTTTGGAAAGAAATTTTTTTTTTGCTAGGAAGTTATAAGGGTTAAAATTTGACCAGTGATTTCTCATTTTTACAACAAAATTTACAAAACCATTTTTTTTAGGGACCACCTCACATTTGAAGTCAGTTTGAGGGTTCTATATGGCTGAAAATACCCAAAAGTGACACCATTCTAAAAACTGCACCCCTCAAGGTGCTCAAAACCACATTCAAGAAGTTTATTAACCCTTCAGGTGTTTCACAACAGCAGAAGCAACATGGAAGGAAAAAGTGAACATTTAACTTTTTAGTCACAAAAATGATCTTTTAGCAACAATTTTTTTATTTTCCCAAGGGTAAAAGGAGAAACTGGACCACAAAAGTTGTTGTCCAATTTGTCCTGAGTACGTTGATACCTCATATGTGGGGGTAAACCACTGTTTGTGGGCACGGCAGGGCTCGGAAGCGAAGGAGCGCCATTTGACTTTTTCAATGAAAAATTGGCTCCAATCTTTAGCGGACACCATGTCGCGTTTGGAGAGCCCCCGTGTGCCTAAACATTGGAGCTCCCCCACAAGTGACCCCATTTTGGAAACTAGACGCCCCAAGGAACTTATCTAGATGCATAGTGAGCACTTTAATCCCCCAGGTGCTTCACAAATTGATCCGTAAAAATGAAAAAGTACTTTTTTTTTCACAAAAAATTTCTTTTAGCCTCAATTTGTTCATTTCCACATGGGCAGCAGGATAAAATGGATCCTAAAATGTATTGGGCAATTTCTCCTGTGTACACTGATACCTCACATGTGGGGGTAAACCACTGTTTGGGTGCACGGCAAGGCTCGGAAGGGAAGGCGCGCCATTTGACTTTTTGAATGAAAAATTATCTCCATCGTTAGCGGACACCATGTCGCGTTTGGAGAGACCCTGTGTGCCTAAACATTGAAGCTCCCCCACATGTGACCCCATTTTGGAAACTAGACCCCCCAAGGAACTTATCTAGATGCATAGTGAGCACTTTAAACTCTCAGGTGCTTCACAAATTGATCCGTAAAAAATGAAAAAGTACTTTTTTTCACAAAAAAATTTTTTTAGCCTCAATTTTTTCATTTTCACATGGGCAACAGGATAAAATGGATCCTAAAATTTGTTGGGCAATTTCTCTTGAGTACGCCGATACCTCATATGTGGGGGTAAACCACTGTTTGGGTGCACGGCAAGGCTTGGAAGGGAAGGCGCGCCATTTGACTTTTTCAATGGAAAATTAGCTCCAATCGTTAGTGGACACCATGTTGCGTTCGGAGAGCCCCTGTGTGCCTAAACATTAGAGCTCCCCTACAAGTGACCCCATTTTGGAAACTAGACCTCCCAAGGAACTAATCTAGATGTATAGTGAGCACTTAAAACCCCCAGGTGCTTCACAGAAGTTTATAACGCAGAGCCATGAAAATAAAAAAATATTTTTCTTTCCTCAAAAATGATTTTTAGCCCGGAGTTTTTTATTTTCCCAAGGATAATAGGAGAAATTGGACCCCAAATGTTGTTGTCCAGTTTGTCCTGAGTACGATGATACCCCATATGTGGGGGTAAACCACTGTTTGGGCGCACGGCAGGGCTCGGAAGGGAAGGCACGCCATTTGGCTTTTTGAATGGAAAATTAGCTCCAATCATTAGCGGACACCATGTCGCGTTTGGAGAGCCCCTGTGTGCCTAAACATTGGAGCTCCCACACAAGTGACCCCATTTTGGAAACTAGACCTCCCAAGGAACTAATCTAGATGTGTGGTGAGCACTTTGAACCCTCAAGTGCTTCACAGAAGTTTATAACGCAGAGCCATGAAAATATAAAATTATTTTTCTTTCCTCAAAAGTGATTTTTTAACCCACAATTTTTTATTTTCCCAAGGGTAACAGGAGAAATTGGACCCCAAAAGTTGTTGTGCAGTTTCTCCTGAGTACGCTGATACCCCATATGTGGGGGTAAACCACTGTTTTGGCACACATCGGGGAGCGGAAGGGAAGTAGTGACGTTTTGAAATGCAGACTTTAATGGAATGCTCTGCGGGCGTCACGTTGCGTTTGCAGAGCCCCTGATGTGCCTAAACAGTAGGAACTCCCCACAATTGACCCCACTTTGGAAACTAGACCCCCAAGGGAACTTATCTAGATGTGTGGTGAGCACTTTGAACCCCCAAGTGCTTCACAGAAGTTTATAACGCAGAGACGTGAAAATAAAAAATGTGTTTTCTTTCCTCAAAAATATTTTTTTAGCCCAGAATTTTTTAATTTTCCCAAGGGTAACAGGAAAAATTTGACCCCAAAAGTTGTTGTCCAGTTTCTCCTGAGTACGCTGATACCCCATATGTGGGGGTAAACCACTGTTTGGGCACATGGCGGGGCTCGGAAGGGAAGTAGTGACGGTTTGGAATGCAGACTTTGATGGAATGGTCTGCGGGAATCATGTTATGTTTGCAGAGCCCCTGATGTGCCTAAACAGTAGAAACCCCCCACAAGTGACCCCATTTTGGAAACTAGACCCCCCAAGGAACTTATCTAGATGTGTGGTGAGCACGTTCAACCCCCAAGTGCTTCACAGAAGTTTACAACGCAGAGCCGTGAAAATAAAAAATCATTTTTCTTTCCTCAAAAAAGATGTTTTAGCAAGCAATTGTTTATTTTCACAAGGGTAACAGGAGAAATTGGACCCCAATATTTGTTGCCCAGTTTGTTGTGAGTACGCTGGTACCCCATATGTGGGGGTAAACCACTGTTTGGGCGCACGTCAGGGCTCGGAAGGGAAGTAGTGACATTTGAAATGCAGACTTTGATGGAATGGTCTGCGGGCGTCACGTTGCATTTGCAGAGCCCCTGATGTGCCTAAACAGTAGAAACACCCCACAAGTGACCCCATTTTGGAAACTAGACCCCAAAAGGATCTTATCTAGATGTGTGGTGAGCACTTTCAACCCCCAAGTGTTTCACATAAGTTTATAACGTAGAGCCGTGAAAATAAAAAATAATTGTTCTTTCCTCAAAATTATGTTTTAGCAAGTATTTTTTTATTTTTGCAAGGGTAACAGGAGAAATTGGACCCCAATAGTTGTTGCCCAGTTTGTCCTGAGTACGCTGGTATCCCATATGTGGGGGTAAACCACTGTTTGGGCGCACGTCGGGGCTTGGAAGGGAGGGCGCACCATTTGACTTTTTGAACGCAAGATTGGCTGGAATCATTGGTGGCGCCATGTTGCGTTTGGAGACCCCTGATGTGCCTAAACAGTGGAAACCCCTCAATTCTAACTTCAACACTAACCCCAACACACCCCTAACCCTAATCCCAACTGTAGCCATAACCCTAATCACAACCCTAACCCCAACACACCCCTAACCACAACCCTAACCCCAACACACCCGTAACCCTAAATCCAACCCTAATCCTAACCCTAATCCCAACCCTACCCACAACTGTAACCCCAACACAACCCTAACCCTATCCTTAACCCTAACCACAAGCCTAATCTTAACCCTATTTCCAACCCTAGCCCTAATTCCAACCCTAAGGGTACCGTCTCACATAACGATTTACCAACGATCACGACCAGCGATACGACCTGGCCGTGATCGTTGGAAAGTCATTGTGTGGTCGCTGGGGAGCTGTCACACAGACCGCTCTCCAGCGACCAACGATGCCAAGGTCCCGGGTAACCAGGGTAAACATCGGGTTACTAAGCGCAGGGCCGCGCTTAGTAACCCGATGTTTACCGTGGTTACCAGCGTAAAAGTTAAAAAAAAACGTACATACTCACATTTTGGTGTCCTTCAGGTCCCTTGCCGTCTGCTTCCCACTCTGACTGAGTGCCGCCGTACAGTGAGAGCAGAGCGCAGCGGTGACGTCACTGCTGTGCTGTGCTCTCACTTTCCGGCCGGCAGACAGTCAGAGCGGGAAGCAGACGGCAAGGGACCTGAAGGACACCGAAATGTGAGTATGTACGTTTTTGTTTTTTTTTTTACTTTTACGCTGGTAACCACGGTAAACATCGAGTTACTAAGCGCGGCCCTGCGCTTAGTAACCCGATGTTTACCCTGGTTACAAGTGAACGCATCGCTGGATAGCTGTCACACACAACGATCCAGCGATGACAGCGGGAGATCCAGCGACGAAAGAAAGTTCCAAACGATCTGCTACGACGTACGATTCTCAGCAGGGTCCCTGATCGCTGCTGCGTGTCAGACACAGCGATATCGTATGGATATCCCTGGAACGTCACAGATCGTACCGTCGTAGCGATCAAAGTGCCACTGTGAGACGGTACCCTAACTCTAATTCCAACCCTAACCCTAAGGCTATGTGCCCACTTTGCGGATTCGTGTGAGATTTTTCCGCACCATTTTTGAAAAATCCGCAGGTAAAAGGCACTGCGTTTTACCTACGGATTTACAGCGGATTTCCAGTGTTTTTTTGTGCGGATTTCACCTGCGGATTCCTATTGAGGAACAGGTGTAAAACGCTGCGGAATCCACACAAAATTGACATGCTGCGGAAAATACACAGCGTTTCCGCACGGTATTTTCCGCACCATGGGCACAGCAGATTTGGTTTTCCATAGGTGTACATGGTACTGTAAACCTGATGGAAAACTGCTACGAATTCTCAGCGGCCAATCCGCTGCGGATCCGCGGCCAATCCGCTGCGGATCCGCGGCCGATCCGCTGCGGATCCGCGGCCGATCCGCTGCGGATCTGCGGCCGATCCGCTGCGGATCCGCGGCAATCCGCTGCGGATTCGCAGCCAAATCCGCACTGTGTGCACATGCCCTAACCCTACCCCTAACCCTACCCCTAATTCTAACCCTAATTCTAACCCTAGTTCTAACCCTAACCCTAGCAGAAAAAAAAAAAATATATTTTATTTATTTTTATTATTGTCCCTATGGGGGTGATAAAGGGGGGTCATTTACTTTTTTTTCATTTTGATCACTGCGATAGGCTATATCGCAGTGATCAAAATACTTCTGAAATGAATCTGCCAGCCGGCAGACTCTGCGGGCGCAGTGCGCAGGCGCCCGCCATATTGGAAGATGGCGGCGCCCATGGAGAAGCCGGACGGACATCGGGAGGCCCGGTAAGTATGAAGGGGGGGTGATCGGATCACGGGGGGGGGGGGACCGGAGCACAGGGGGGGGGACCGGAGCACAGGGAGGGGGCACCGGAGCACGGGGGGAGCGTACAGGAGGACGGAGGAGCGGACAGAACTTATTAGGGGGGCGGACCGCGCACCGGAGCACTGGGGGGGCGATCGGTGGGGTGGGGTGGGGGCAGATTAGGTTTTCCAGCCATGGCCGATGATATTGCAGCATCGGCCATGGCTGGATTGTAATATTTCACCGTTTTTTTGGGTGAAATATTACAAATCGCTCTGATTGGCAGTTTCACTTTCAACAGCCAATCAGAGCGATCGTAGCCACGGGGGGGTGAAGCCACCCCCCCTGGGCTGAAGCACCACTCCCCCTGTCTCTGTAGATTGGGTGAAATCGGAGTTAACCCCTTCACCCGATCTGCAGGGATGCGATCATTCTGTGACACAGCATATGCGTCACAGGTCGGGAAGGCACCGACTTTCATGACGCATACGCTGTGTCACAGGTCGGGAAGGGGTTAAGCGACGCTCCAGCGATACAGACAACGATCCGACCTAAACTAGAT
Organism: Ranitomeya variabilis; assembly: GCF_051348905.1. Taxonomy (NCBI): domain Eukaryota; kingdom Metazoa; phylum Chordata; class Amphibia; order Anura; family Dendrobatidae; genus Ranitomeya; species Ranitomeya variabilis. The sequence goes on from NC_135237.1 coordinate 99,763,959, forward strand.
CGCTGGAGCGTCGCTGTTAGGTCGCTGTAGAGACGTCAAACACAGCAGCTCCAGAACGATGCAGGAGCGATCCAGTGACGTAACGGCGACTCACTTCTCGTTCACGCTCCATGTAAAAACATTGCTGACATCGTTGCTTTTGCTGTCAAACATGACGATACACGCCGATCTAGCGACCAAATAAAGTTCTGGACTTCTAGCTCCGACCAGCGATATCACAGCAGGATCCAGATCGCTGCTGCGTGTCAAACTCCAGGACGCTGCAACGTCACGGATTGTTGTCGTTCTCGTTGGAAAGTTGTTTAGTGTGAAGGTACCTTTAGAAGTACCGAATTCTTTAAGAGGTGCACACCACTTAATGATTTCAGTGCATCTCATCATTGGTGTGTGATTGTTAGAAGTCTTACTCCACCCCCTCCTCAGCTCCACCCATTTTGATAGCCCAAAAACGGACATGAAAAACACCGAAAGTTGTTACATTCTTGTGACTTGTCAAAGTGCTTTATGCCAGTTATTTGGCGTAACCACTTTACTGTTGGACCATAAATATTTACTCTGATTATTTCCCATTCTCTGGGTGTAAAAACACTTTCAAATAAAATTAAAATCCATAAAAATAAAAAAGAGATCACCATGAAATCAAACTTTAATTAAACATAACTCACATTTTATTATACTCCATAAAATATACATGAATTTCAATGTACTGAAAGAGTGCAGGTAAATACAGTATCCAAGCAGTCACTATTTCTATGTACATGCCGATGTTGTCTTCAAGTGGGGGAGTTTGGGGACAGAGGGGAAAAGAAAAAAAAAAACCTTCACTAAATTTTCAAAAGGTCAAAATACTGTCACATTCTGTTCATAAAACCAGCAGATAATTTACAATGTAAAAGTGTTCCAGTTTAATATCACAGAAAAAGAAATAAGATTTTTTTTTTGCTTATAGATGGACTGGAAAAAACTTTACAAGAAATCCAAAAACTAAAATGCATTTAGTTCACAAAGGCATTAAATCTACTGTAACGTGATTTCAATTTGTAGGTAATAAATTCTGTGTTAAAATTTTGCAATAAATGGCAAAATCAAATGCTTTGCATATTTACAGTTTTTATTTAAATTCATTTTTTTCTTTTGATTAGAAATACAAATAAATACACAATAAATAAAGTAATAATGATTTTGATGAAGTGAACTACTTTTGTTGCCTTTACCCCACACACTTTTGTATCCAGTTCCACATGTCCTGCAGAATTTCACTATATAATGCTGGATATTTAAAAAAATAAAAAAAAACTCACCAATTTTAGTTCCAATTATTGATCTTAGAAATGTATTCCTAAGCAACAGATCAATGCTGGCTTAAATATGAGGTCTAAATTCGACAGTTAGATTTGATAGATACGTCTATAACACCACAGAGGATCTCTCACCACAGAACAGGCAAAACAGCTTGACAAAGGGTCAAGGATGCCGAGATATATGGATCACAAGGTTCTGTTGGTGAGTTGTCAATTACCAATGATCCCTCATCTTTATATATATATATATAAAAAAAAAAAACCCTTGAGCTGCTGGCCTACACGGTAAGCCGCCACTTTACTGTTGACCCTGCAGTTGGTCAATTTTGCTAGTCACAAAGAAAATGACCCTGAGAAATAGTTCCTTTGCAAGTCACAGCTTCCTACCTTTATGTAAGTGTGACATGGGGAAATAAATGCTTGCCCAAAACAGTATTTTATAACAAAGAGTACAGAGATGCCATAGAAGTCTGGTTGGTGTGGGTGTATGTGGTGATCACCGAGACTCCTGAAGAGTAGTTAAACTGTGTTCTTGATAGTTTCATGGCTAGCAGGCTCATGACTTGCCTGCAGATCGATAGGAGTCCAGGTCCCGATTGCTCCTCTCCGGGGCTATCAGCTCCTCTCTGAGCCCGCACATTGCCGTGAGTATGGATACAATAGAAAGTATTGGCTTCGTAGCCTACGCCATCTGCTGAGTCCATACTCCAGGTTGCGTACACGCTGAGGCAGGAGCTGTTCGCTTCCCGGGCCTCCAGGACTCAGATCCCCACCAGTCTGCAGGTACTTCAAGGTCCTGATAACTATAAAAAAAAAATCAAGAACAAAGCTTAACTATTTAGCAATTCTTGGTCGGCAGTCCGTTTCATCTCACTTTTTTCTGTACCACCCTTGGGCTCGTCTTGCGCACAATCTAGATTTAAGGGGCATTAGGTCACCCAAAGAGTTGTCCAGAAATTAGCAGCTATTGGTAACGGTTACTGGCCTACACGATGCTCAATTTCTGCTTGTGTCTTCAATCAGTCCACACATTTTCTTCCACATATAACAAGTATTCACCATCACTAGTCTGAGTATGTTATTCATTTCATCCCACTTTAGCTCAATCTATACATTTCCTCCACTTTGTCATAGTAATAAACCAGTCTAGTACATGTGTTAATGTGTATACAGGTCGTCAGCCAGTGACTTCCCGTGAATTTATAGGATGACATCACATAACAAATCTCTTGTGGCTGCTCTCAGATATCTTGGTGTGAAAGAAAGATGGCTGGATATCATTAAAGGGAATCTCTCAGCAGGTTTCTGCCATGGAATCTGACAGCAGCATATTGTCGGGGCAGAGCCTTAGAGTCTAGCTATGTGCGATTGCTCGGCTGATTTTTGTAATTTCAATAAAAAAAAAAAAATCACTGTTTTATCAGCAGATTATCACTAGAGGACTCGCTGTTTCTCATCATGTAGTCTCCAGCTCCGTGTAACCCCGCCCCCACCCCTGATTGGCAGCTTTCTGTGTACAGTGTAGAAAGCTGCCAATCAGTGATGTGGGCGGGGTTACACAGCTCAGCATTCAGAGAACTGCTAGATCTGCTGCAGAGAAAATGGTGATTTGATCAAAACTGCAGCAAGCAGAACAGTAAGTAAAAAATAGCTGGAACACGTGGTTGTCCCAAGGAAGATGTCAGATTGACTTTGAAACGTGTTGATAAACTACTTTATCCTCATATCTGGATTCTTAGATCGTTTTTGAAATCTCACTCGGTATTCTTTATACATTATGCGGATTTCAGATCATACAGCAAGAAAACCTAGTGACAGCGTCCCTTTAAACACCAATTTGTGACTGTCATGGTCTGGAATACTATACACCAATAGTCTGGACAGGCTAGCTTTCATGACACCTCTTTACAGCTGAAATACTAATTCCAGAAATGGTGCTCACTAAACAGAACATGACAGATATGTTGTAGACAATTTCAAATGTAGAAGACAGTCACAAATGTCTGCAACAAACGTGCGATGTCTGAACATAGCTCATAGATGGACCCCACCCTGACTCAAGACAGTATTCCAGGTGGTACAGAAGAGGTTTGCAAGTCATACGTCACATAACCCTGATGAAAAGCAACGAGGCCTCAAAATATATACCGTAGATATTTCTTAAAGTCCCTGAAAATGTTAAGTGCAGTTTTGACCTATTGTTTAGTATTAATAGTTCTACTGAAAAGAAAAACCATGTATAAGAATGTACTATGCCTGGAGGTATGCAAAGTCTACCAGGATACCTTGAATTTAAGGTCACTTTCACAAGCCAGTCATTTTTTCAGTATTTTGTATCAGTAATTGTAAGCCAAAACCAGGAAAGAATGGATCCAGAACGTGTAAGATGTGCAAATCTTTCCATTATACTTTGGTTCCTCTCTGGGTTTAGTCTGGCAAATACTGATGCAAAATAACAACCAAAATACTGTTGTGTGAAATGGATTATCACAGCTAGAGATGGTCACATTGTATTACCGCTATCGCATCTGCAAGGCCTGAACCGAAATTGGATTGTGTGGCAGGGGAGATTAGAATATAGTAACAAAGTTAAGAGTATTGGAAAATCATAAAAACCTAAACCATTTCTAATAAGTAATAAAAGAAAACAAAAATATTTAATATTGTCTGAAAATGTAATCTAGACCAAGTGAGCCATCCAATGCACATGGCATTATGCTGGTTTGCAGTGGTTACTAACCATCAAAAATAATTTCACATTGCAAATAAATCAAAGCCCGGTTATCTGAGCAATAACATATGTATTTTATATAGCCAAGTCATCATTTATTTTTTAGATTTTATTTTAACTTAAGACCAAATGAACGTGAGGAATCCTGCCACATATGTTCATTTATGGGTACATACTACTAGTGCCACTTAAAAGCAATAACAGAAAAACACGACAACTATTGATTCCCCATACAACATTGCCCATTGCCAGAAAAGTGAACAAAAGCAAAGAGCTAACAAATCATCCTGTATGCTACAAAAAAAAAATAATAAAAGAAAATCAGTCCATTTCTGGACATTTTCTCGGCATGGACAAAAACACACATGACCTAGAAGTAAAGATTAGATGTACAGTTTTAGATTAACGGATTCCAGTCATTACACATCCAAAAACCATTTGTAGAAAGAAAAAAAAAAAAGTTATTTGGTCCTTTGGCAAACTGATGTACACACAATGCCAGATGTACCAAATTCATTTATTGCCATCAAAATTGTTTAATTTTATTTATACATTGTTTATTATAATGTTTCCTGTACAATAATAATAATATTAATAATTATAGGAGTCTGCTGACTGGACTGCTATGCCCCGCATTATAAAAGATTCTCTCGACACAGACAATAAAAGTTTAAATAAAACAGTAACAACTGCTTGAAAGTCCTCAGATCCTCTGTTCCCACTTTCCCTCGCTTCTAATGACCAGTTCCAAACTTTGTTATTTATTCAGATGTAGAAAGGATTCTTAACCAACAAAATGGGTCAGATTAAAACATTTCCAAAGTTATTAATCAAATCAGTGTATTTTTTTAAAAAAAGGAAAAAAAATGAGATAATTTAACCCCTAAATTTCTGGCCATTGTGGCAGAACAAGGAAGAAAACTCTTTCAGGTTGCACAAATGAAAGAACTTAAAAAAAAAAAAAATCTGGGCTCCTGTAGCACCTCAGTAGGTCTCAGAGTCAGAGTCATTGAGCTCGTCTTCTTCTGTGTATGGATATCCATCCTCCCTGCCGATATTGTTGAAACTGCAGTAAGAGCTGTGCTCGCTTCTCACGATAGGCAAAGAGTCAAATGTGACAGTCTTTGAGGGATTGGTATAGTGGTTTAAAGTTAGAGATGGCATTGTGCTGCATGATGAGACCGGCATCATGGTGGCCAAGATGAGAGCCAGACAGTCAGCAACATCCTTATTTGGAGCACAAGCCAATGCTGGTGTGTAGCCTGTATTATCAGAGACATAGAAATTAATGAGGCATAAAACAAAGATACATACAGTGGCATATAAATGTTTGGGCATCCCCTGGTCAAAATTACGGGCACCCTTGGAGATTTCTGCGATCAGATAACTTTGACCAAGGTTTCAGACCTTAATTAGCCTGTTAGGGTTATGGCTTGTTCACGATCATCGTTAGGAAAGGCCAAGTGATGCAAATCTCCCAGATTTATAAAAACCAGGCTCTTCTAACCATCTGCCAAAAACCATCAGCCATGGGTTCTTCTAAGAAGCGGACTAGCACTCTGAAAATGGTGGAGGCCTCCAAAGCAGGAGAAGGCTATAAGAAGATATAAATGTTTTTTTTTAAGTTGCCCTTTCTACAGTTCAAAATGTAATTAAGAAATGGTAGTTAACAGGAACAGTGGAGGTCAAGATAAGGTCTCAAAGACCAAGCAACATTTCAGTGAGAGCTGCTCGTAGGATTGCTAGAGAGGCAACTCAGAACCCCCGCTTGACTCCAGAAAGATTTAACAGACTTCTGGAGTTGTGGTATATTGTTGTACTCTTTAAAGACACCTGCACGAAAATGAACTTCATGGAAGAGTCATCACAAGAAAACTTCTTCGGCGTCCTCACCATAAAATTCAGCAGCAGAAGTATGCAAAAGAATATCCAAATTAGCCTGACGCATTTTAGAAACAAGTCCTGTGGACTGATGATCAAAAATATGTGAGGAGAAAAAAGGGCACAGAATTTCAGGAAAAGAAAATCTTGCCAACCATTAAGCATGGGGGTGGATCAACCATGCTTTGGGCTGTGTTGCAGCCAATGGCACAGGGAAGAACGATTCAATAAAATTTCAACAAATTCTTGATGGAAACATAACACCATCTGTAAAAAAGCTGAAGTTGAAAAGAGGATGGCTTCTGCAAATGGATAATGATCTCAAACACACGTCGAAATCCACAATAGACTACCTTTTTTTACAATGCGATTACGATTTAAGTATCATTGAAAATCTGTGGCTAGACTTCAAAATAGCAGTGCATGCAAGACGTCCCAGGATTCTCAACGAACTGGAAGAATTTCCCAAGGAAGAATGAATGAAAATTCCTCAAACAAGTATTGAAAGATTCTTGACTGGCTACAAAAAGCATTTACAATCTGTGATACTTTCAAAAGGGGGAGCTACTAGGTACTAACCATGCAGGGTGCCCAAACTTTTGCATTGGCTTTTTTCCCTTTTTTGTAATCTTTAAAATGTAAAAGATTAAAAAAATATATATTTTTTGCCTAAAATACAAAGGAAATATGTCATCTTTAACTATAAGCCTTTTAAAGATTATTTTATCTTTAACTTTCTCAACTGTTCACAACAGTAATTTTGACCAGGGGTGCCCAAAATTTTACATAACACTGTATATACAAATATGTGTGAATATATTATGTAACCAGGCATAATTATATATATATATATTTATACACACACGCATACAGCAAGTGAAATAAGTGTTGACCATGTTACTAATTTTCTTAGTAAATATATTTCTAAAGGTGCTACTGACGTAAAATTCTAACCAGATGTCGGTAACAACCCATACAATCCACAGAGGCAAAGAAATCAAACCAAACTTTTTCTCTGTGTCATTTCTCGTCATTACACTTATTTGTGGACAGCCAGTCCACAAATTAAATTACGTGTAACAGCGAGAAATGACACAGAAAACTTGTTGAACATGCTTACTGAAACTTAATGAATACTTTGTATACACAAGCCTTTGTTGGTAATAACAGTTGTAACAAGCCTCCTGTATGTAGAAACTAGTCACATGCATTCCTCAGGTGCAATGTTCCCGTGGACTCCTATGAACTCTGAGCTTCAGTTCCTTTCATAAATTTTCTATTGGATGCAGGTCAGGTTATTGGCAGGGCCATTCTAGCAGCTGTCCAATTTCAGAATATGGCCCCAACAGTGCTCACTGGACCCTTCAGTGGTTTAGAAATTCTGCTTTAACGAATACCATTGGTATGTTTTGCAACAATAAGGTGGCAAAGGTCTTGAGTTAGCTCACTGGTTTTACCCATCACAAGATGTTTCTTGAATGGCACATTGGTAATGAGACACCTTTTTATAGGCCATCAGTTGAACCAGATAATATTTTTCACTATGTGGCAAGATTGCTTTCTAATTACTGATAGATTTCAGCTGGTGCCACTATGTTCCATGGCTTCTTGCACCTCTCTTTTTTCATGTATTTAATACATCTATGGTGTGATTTATTTGCCTCTGTGGATTGGATGTGTTATTGACATCTGGTGAGAATTTCATGCCAACAGCACCTTTAGATATATCTTTCCTTAGAAAACTGGTAACACGTTGCATACTTATTTCACCAGTGTGTGTCTAATATATGTATATATTAGTATGCGGTATTGTGCAAATTTAGGCAAGTGTGGAAAACAAAAATGCTGAAATATGAAAATTTTTTTGGAAATAGAAGTATTCATTGATAAAAAAATAAACTTAACAAAATGCAAAGTGAATGACCAAAAGAGAAATCTAAATCACATCACTATTTTGTGTTTCAACTAGGGATGAGTGGACCCATGGAAGTTCGGGTTCGGCTGAAACTTTAGTCTAAAGTTTGGTTCAGGCAGCAGAACTTGCCCCCGAACCTGAATCCCACATAAGTCAACGGGGACCAGAACTTTGGTGCTGTAAAATGGTTGTAGTAAGGGCTGCAGGGCTGCCTTTTGGCACTTAGCCTCGGCTCTTCCCGGTTGCCCTGGTGTGGTGGCAATCAGGGTAATAGTTTTGGGGGTTGATATCAGATGTGTAATGTCAGCTGGCATCAAGCCCAGGGGTTAGTAATTGAGAGAAAGAGGCTGCATAGGTCACTCACGGTCATGTCTCACGGGCGATGATGTTACTGATGTCATCGCCCGTGAGACATGACCGTGAATAATCTATGAAGATTTGTTCTCAGAACGATGCTCCATAAGTTGCAGGAGAGAATCGCTGGACATCATGGAAACTACAATGGATTACGCTGAAGCAGGAAGGATAGTTTTTTAATAAACAGGTAAATCAGGGAATATGTGGAGTCTTTATTAAAAAAAAAAACACTTTTTTTCTGCATGTGCCTTTTTAAATATGTGGTTAGTAATGGGAGTGTATGATAGAAGCCTCTCCATTACTAAACCCCTGGGCTTGATGCCAGCTGACATTACACAGCTGATATCAACTCCAAAACCATTACCCCTATTGCTACCGCACCAGGGCAATCGGGAAGAGCCAAATTGGTGCATAAGCGACAGAATTGGTGCATCTAATGGATGCGACATTTCAGAGGGCTGATCTTATTGGGCTGGGAAGGGGGAAATATGTATGGACCTTTCTAGCCTATTAATATTATCACCCAGCTGTCTGCTTTGCCTTAGATGGTTATTAAAAATAGGGGAGACTCCACGTCTTGTTTTTTGGGTCCTCCCATTTTTAATAACCAGCAAAGGCAAAGCAGAAAGCTAGGGGCTGTTATTAATAGGCTGGGAAGCTCCATGGTTATTGGCCCTTTTCCAGCATAACAAGACCAGCTATCCCTTGGCTAGTTATTAAATATAGGGGGGACCCCACATAGATTTATATTTTACACTGTCCCTACGCTAATCAGAGCACAATGGCGGTGCCACCCGTGATCCTGCATTTATACAGGCTGGGTCATGTGTCGTGCTGGCCAATCACAGCCATGCCAATATTTGACATGGCTGCGATGGCCCCGGAAATGCCCACAGCCTAAAAGCTTGTTGATTGGGTTGGATGCCAAATAAAGTTTGTTGAAATGCAGCAGCACAGCAAAACAGTAAAACAGACTTCCGGTTAAAAATCTGTGTTCGGAACTTGGTACTGGACACTAGGTGTCTGGTACTGGTGTCTGATTCATCCCTGGTGATAACCCTTTGCCTTTAAAACAGCATCACTTCTTCTAGGTACACCTGCACACAACTTTTGAATTAACTCAACAGGGAGGTTGTGACCAAACATCTTGCAGAACTAACCACAGATCTTCTGTGGATCTAGCTTTGCACAAATCTCTTCATGTAATTTTCTCAGTTTTGCACGGGTGTCTGACCTATGCAATGGAACAAAGTCTTCTACAACCTCAATTGTGTAGCAGAGTTTAGCTGTTCCTCCCCCAGTTTTAAGCCTCTTATACAGCAGTTTGTTTCAGTTATAATGACAGTTTCAATATACATATGAAAATGACCATTATCACCTGTTCAGTATAATACACCTAGCTATACTGCTACAAAATCCCCAGCTTTGTGCAAGTGTACCTAGAAGAATTGGTGTAATTTAGAAAATAGGTGGTCACACCAAATATTGATTTGATTTAGACTTCTCTTGAGCCATTTTTACTTGGCAGCACAATTTTTCCCTCCAAACCTGGCCAAAATTTAGCACAGTATGTACACACATACACACACAGACTGTATAATACAGATAAGCACACACAAGTGAAGGAAGGCACGAGAGATCATGGCAATGCTCAAGACAGATTGCGTGTGAGAGCAAGGCAACCCAAAATACAGGGAGCGAATTTATAAATTCTGATATTTTGACAATATAACTTAGAATAGATGGTCTTATCAAACTAACCAATGCCTGCATGTTGAGTGAGGCACAAGACCTGTACATTAGATTTTTTTTTTCTTATTCCAAAAATTAATCTTTAATTTATTAAGTGTCCCCTAATGTGATTTTTGCGCATTTCATCATGTACCATTTTCATCGACTGCCAAAACGCTTGCTCCTTTCCCCAGAAGCTCCTGGACAACAACTGTTAGACCATTCCGGGCAGCTACATGCAGAGGTCTGCAAAACAGAATACACAATAAAATATAGATTTCCATCTCCAGACTCCATCGTAACCAAAAAACCATAAAGATTTAGATATATAAAAATCAAGGATTGTTTAGGTTTGAATTTAATAGAATCTCTTTTTTTCCACACACTAATAATATATTCTTATGTAGTATCAAAAATTACTTACGTTTGCAAAGCTGCATTTGTTGCATTGATGAGGTTTCGGTCAGTAATTTGCTCTAATATTAACAAGGCACTAGTTTCATGACCCTACAAGCGGAGACAAAATAAAAAGCTCTGTAATATACCATCAAACAAAAGAAAATTGCAAAGTTCTTGAAGCAGGAAGGTCTGTGAATGCATTTCATTACTGCAGTGTATTAGTATTACTAATTTCAAGTGACTAACCATACATTTCAAGCAATCAGAGCACAAGTTACAATTATTTTTCGGTATAGCCTATCCAGGTTAAAGGGAATCATCTGCTAGCAGGATTTCACATTGCAAAATAATTTATATGCGCATGTAGCCCTTACAAAGACAAGTCCAGCAATACCATTTCATCACCAGTCCGTTCCTCCATTACTGAGAAATCAGCATTTGAATGGATATGAAAAAGAGGCTGAAAGACTATGGTAGATCTGAAACCTCTGTCATTCCAGCTCTATTCCCCGCCCTGTATTGTCTGTCGTCTTCTGCTTGACTGATGGCTAATTTGCCTGAAATCACAGCATAGAAGAAGCAAAATCAAGCCGGAGGTTGTGACGGACAAGGAATAGAGCTGGAGTGACAGAGGCTTCAGATCGACCATAGCTCTTCAGATTCCTTTGCATATAAATTTAAATGCTGATTTCTCAGTAATGGAGGAACGGATTGGCCATGTAAAGGTATTGCTGGACTGGTCTTTGAAAGAGCTAGATGTAGCTGCAGTCATAATGAACATGACAGATTACATCCAGGAAGCAAACAGACAACTCTTGGATGTAAAATACTACACTCCACTTCAGGGAGATCTGACCAAAAAATACACAGAGGAACTAACACATATCATCAATGGATTTTATTCCACTTCATCCTCACTGCAGGAACTAATACCAGACAATCCCCAAACAGGTACCTTCTACATGTTACCTGAAATACATAAAGAAGGTAATCCTGGGAGGCCTATCATCTCTGGTATTGGGACTTTAACTGACAATATCTCACGCTGAGTGGAGAACATTCTGAAACCCTTGGTGAGGCGCACACCAAGCTATATCCAGGACACCACGGATATTCTTTGCAAATTGTCAGCGCTGGGCCCACTTCCAGAGGACACACTACTAGCCACCATGGATGTAGAGTCTCTCTATTCCAACATTCCTCATGAGGATGTATTTGCAGCATGCAAATATTTCCTTCAAAACAACAATCTAGCCACAGAACCAACACTGCAATTGATCAGGTTTGTGTTCCATCACAACTATTTTTTTTTGGGAACAATTTATACCAACAGTGTATGGGCAGCGCCATGGGAAGCAAAATGTCCCCACAATATGCTAACTTATTTATGGCGAAACTGGAGGAAGAATTTTTGTCATCTTTTGCATACTTCCGCTACATTGATGATCTGCTAATAACATGGACATATATATACACATACATACATATATATACACACACACATATATTACAAAAAAGGAGAGAGCGCTGTGTGTATATTTATATATGTGTGTGTGTATATATATATATGTGTGTGTGTGTATATATATATATATATGTGTGTGTGTGTGTGTGTGTGTGTGTGTGTGTGTGTGTGTGTGTGTGTGTGTATATATATATATATATATATAACACACACACACACACACACACACACACACACACACACACACACACACATATATATATATGGATATATTACAAAAAAGTAGAGCGCTGTGTTCCAGTGGGAATGGCTGCTCAGGCAATTCAAGGGCTGAGGATGATTGGGGTGAGACCTGGCTGTGCAGCCCCAACGTGGCACCCGGTCTGGCCAATGGCAGCACGATTTTGTGTGATAATCAGCCATTGGCCTCTATGGGCGAGACGCATTTTGGCAATGCAGCCAGTTGCAGTCTGGTTTTATTCATTATCAGATGTATCCCCTTTATAATTCCGTTTTTCCCATCGTACCTTACTACATGCCAAATGTAACGCAGTATTCTTATTGTTATCTTGCAGAGTTAGATCCGCTTTTGCACTGCTGACCAACACTTCTGAAAGAGAAAATAAAAAACAATGAACACTAAAAAACAAAACCAAACCACTCCATAAATTACAGCTCAAGGCCGTCATTTACGATGTCTGCAATTTTCTCCCAATAGCTGCACACTCCGATGTTCCCACAATCTAACCCTCAGCGCAGCGGCTTACAATACTGAAATAAATGAAGCACCATGATCAGCTCTGCCGGGGGATAATCAGAAGATCACAGAGCAGTTGGAGAAGTAGCGGTTATGTGTGTCACGGAAAGCAGGCAGCCTGCAGAAGCGGGGGGTTGTGGGAAATGTAGTTTACGGCGGTTACATGGTCTGGAACCGCCCACGTCATACTAAGCACATAGACAATGGTGGAGGGGCGGGAGCCACAAAACGATGTAACAAATCAGCCTACATGAGAGGGGATATCACTACCAGGGGTCTGGGAAAGCCCCTTAAAGGTCACGTTCACAGAAACGTCATTGTGCTTTCAGGAGCGTTTTTTGTTTTTCACTTTCTCATTGCTTTCTATGGGTGAAGAAAAAAAAAAAAAAAAAATCATTACAAGAACGCCGAAAGAATTGACACACTGCAGACCTCAAAAACACAACAGCTCGCAAACTCAGTTGGGGGAAAAACAAACAAACGTGTGCTTGAGATTTCTGAAATCTCAGCTTTTTCTACTACTGTAAAAACCAGCTTAAAATTTGCACACAAAAAAAAAAAAAAAAAAACCTGCAAAAAATTCAGAACAAATGCAGCGTGTGCACAAAGCCCAGCAGTGTACTGGGAACTTCTTCCTTGTCTCAGAAACATCAACATTACTGGGACAGAGCTGCACTGTGCTGCCGAGCCAGTCCTGTATCCACTAGCGACCCCTAGTGACGGAATATGGCGCTACAATGCAGGATTCTGTATGCATTTTTACAGCTAAGGTGACCTTTGGTTGCTTGCACTAAGAACCCCCATGACATGGACTTATTGAAAGAATCACTACTCATAGATGACCAAACTATTCTGTGCATCATTAGCCTAAAATTTTATAGCAAAATATTTTTGACATATGAACAGAAAACAAAAGCTATACACAGACGCAACAATGATTGAAAAAAAAACAAACAAAAAAAAAACACTTAAACTAAAAAAAAAGATAGGTCTTAAACCAATCTTCCCCAGTCAGATGAACTGGGGCCGATTAGTGAGATTAAATTTACCAACTATCTCGAAAACTGTACTTTAAGGAGTTGTCCAGCCTTAACGTGACTGCAGACTTGTGAATCCTCACACCACGTGTACTACGCGCTGTGAGGCTTCTCTGTCAGGAGGTCACACGATCTTAACATGTGATTTTCATACTTCCGGCCACATTCCAACTAGACTGTCTAGCCTCGCTACACTTGTATTGAGTGAGACTGCGCTCATCTAGTCGGCACATGACCGCATGTAAGCAAATCACATACGTACCGCCAGCACCGGCATTATTACCGCCAGCATCGGCGAGCCTTCAGAGTGCTCGCGATGTAACTGCAGGCTTGTACCCCAAGACCAGACAACCCTTTTAATGTCTGATGCTGTTGTACAGAACATGGAATAGTGCTGTACCAATATGGGGAAGATATATGGAACGGTCTAAAAGAGATTTGGGGCTTGGTTGCTAAAGAGAAGAAGTTTTTATAATAATCGCCAATTAAGTGGAGTCTTTACTTGCAAAAAAAAAAATAAAAAATGCATTTTTTATGATGTAATCCACCATAACATCTGTCCGGAGCTAAACAATGATGATTGGTGTGGTCAAGAACTCTTACCTACTGCATTTGTTTGCCCATTTTCGGCAGCCATCATTAGTGGAGTCTTTCCAGAAGAATCCACAGCGTTTACTTGAGCATTATGGCTGAGCAAAAGCTGCAAACATTCAACATGGTCTGTAAAAGCTGCAGCATGAAGGGGCGTCCTGCAGAGAAAGAATACATCTATGAGGAGAGATGTCGGAAGCAGGAGCAGTAGAGCAGTCTAGCACGCTACTTGGCTGTCTCACACTTCCAATGGAGCTATACGATGTTTGTGGGACCAGCGCTGCATCCAAACTGCTCTTTCACAGCAGCTATGAAGGAGTAGTAACAGGGGGCCTGGGACCTCAATGCCACTTACCTAAGGTGCCCCTGAGATTCTGGCGTTTAGGTGATAAATGTCCATTACAGAAGACACTTCACAGCACCTAGCCTAGACAGACACTGTAGCTCTACTAACGTGTGACAGTGCGTGTAAATGTCAATAGAGACAGCAATTCAATTAGCAAGACCAGGCCCGGTGGCCATGTATGTAATCTTTGGCCGCAGGACAAGCACCATGAGAACCACCCCCCGCCCGCCAGCATCTGGAGATCTTCCTTTGATTATTAGGCCTGGTGCGATGTCACGTGTGCCTCACGCTGCAAAGACGATGTCACACCAGGCCGATCAATCACCAGAGGAGCCGTGGCTGCGGTCAGGTAGGCGGCAGATCTCAGTGCTCCCGTCAATTACCAAAATGGCTGAATGATTGGAGCCAGTGTACCAATTTTCACTAATTTAAGACTTCTACCTCCTGCTGAACAAATGGACATAAGCAGCACGACTGACGAGACCCTATCTATTCTACAGTAGCCTTCTTTCTGAGCAGCTAATTGCACATTTTGGGCCATCCGATGTACATATGTGTGTTACCCATCACTGTCTGTGATGATAACGATGCTACTGAAAAGTCTTCAGGACGTGTGAGGGAAGTGTGAAAATTGCAAGATTTCTAGATGGTTTTTTATCTCCTTCCCCACCGGGCAAGTTTCCATCTTTTGCGCTTTTGTTTTATCCTCCCCTGCCTCCAAGAGCCAGAACTTTTTTATTTCTCGGGCAATATAGCTGTGTGAGGACTTGTTTTTTTGTGTGACAACTTGTACTTTTGGAGTAACACCTTCTATTTTATGTGATGGAAAAAAATAAAAAATGTGGTGAAACAGCGAATAAAGCAAAATTCGTCAATAGTTTTTTTTTTCTTAGGTTTCATTTATAGCAATCATACGGTAAAATTACCTGGGAATAGGATTCTCTAGTTAAGTACAAGCACGGCGATACCAAACATGTATTTATATAGCTATCCATATTTTTTTTTTTTTAAGTGGTGAAAAATTTTGTTTTAAAAAATAAATAAAACAATTAGCTTGTGTTGCCATTTTCCAAGACCTGTAACGTTTACAATTTTTGGTTAGTGGTGCTATTTGAGGGCTTGATTTTTGCACCTAGAGCGGATGTTTTTACTGATACAATTTTAAGGTAGATATGATGATCTTATTACATTTTTTGTGCTTTTGCAACGACCAAAAAACCCGCAATTCTTGCATTTTTATTTTCTTTCTCGTTACACCATTTACCCCCATTGGGATTATTTTATATTTTGATAGAAAAATATATATAAAAAATTGAATCTATGTTCTTCAGAAGTTTTAAAACTTTATATGAGTGGTCGTAACCATTGATACCTAAGCTCCTGAAAAGACAGTGCAGTGCCAGTGCATGCATATAACTACTATTATACCCCCTATGATACCCCCTGACGAAGGAATGTTATTTCCGAAAACGCGTGTCGGGGTGTGCGGTATCAGGATGCCAATGCATGCATATAACTACTATTAGAACCTCCAAGACATGGGAGTTGAAAGATAAAGACCCAACCGTCTGTGTCTGTTTTGTGTTTCTTGTACGCACCTTCCTTTGGCGTCCACGGCATTCACAATGCTTGTACCTAATGTGTCTATTAACATTTCTGCAGCACCTTCATTGTCATTGATGCTGAAAGCAAGAGGAAAAAAAATGTTAGAAAAGGAATGAGGTGAGCGGCCAATTACTCAGGTCCTTGCTACTTGTGGGTCCTCTTACACAGCACAATGCAGGGGAGTAAATGAATTTCCTTCCATTCTCTGAAATATTTCTTGTTCCAGCAGTAGTTCTACACACGAATCATGGCCTGCAGGGAGAAAGAAGCCAGAATTCACTTCAATTTTACATTTATATATTCAACATTTTAAGGGAAAGTGACAAGTAAGTTCTAACAAAACCAATTATAAAAATGGCAAAAATTATTTAAATTGCTTTATGACAAAAATATTCTGAAAATTCACTCACTAAAAAATTCACAGTTTAAATCAATCAACAAGAACTACTTGTACTAACCTGTATGGTTATAAGAAGCATCACACTTTGATCTTCCCTGATTATGAATTAACTCGTAATACATCTGACATCCCCCGACTGGAATAGTCCAGCTAACTAATGGGCCTCTGATGAACAGTGAGGAATATTCCTTTGTCCTCTAGTCAGTAAGTATTGCATGCCTAGTACAGACCCATTGTCTCTATAGGAAGTTTCGCACTATTTATTGAATACACATTTTTCTGAAAGCCATTCTGTGCAGATCATCACTACAGTGATTAATATCTATTTTCAATATTATGTGCCCTCTGTCTTACCTTCTTTGCCCCCTACAATCTGTTAGCGCGACAGCAACATTTGTTTACTCATACTGGTTTTCCAATATTGTCACAGTGCACATGCACATGAGTCTACACAGAGTGCCCATAAAGCCTTGAGTTTCTTAAAAGGGTCGTCCAGGTTTTATTATTTATTTATTGTTTTACTATGAGCTTAAAAACTAACTGGTAACTACCTGCCTGTTCTGCAAAGCGTTGGCTCAGGGCGGTCACTAACTGCTCCTGCCAGCGATTCAGCTGCTCCTCATCAACAGAGCAGCTCTTCCTCTTCCGTGCTTATCTGCCAACAGGGGGTGACTGCTGACATCATGCTGATTGACAGCCAATTGCCTGCAGTTAGATATGACGTTGGCAGTGAAGCCACCTCAACAGCGCAGAGTGAAAGACAAGCCACTGCCTGGTAGACGTGATATTATCGGTAGCCACAGATTTGCCAGCAGGAGCGATCTGTGACTGCTCTATGCCATCACAGATATGCGTCAAGCTAACAGGCAGCTAGTTGCTAACTACCTGCCTGATGTGCCCTAGCAACTACCTGCCTGTTAGCTCTTAGGCTCGTAGTAAAAAAAATAGCCCCGGATAACCCCTTTAACAACTTCACCTCCCACTTCAACTGATCCCAGTAATTCCAAAATTGTTTTTTGTCGCGACACATTGTACTTCATGTCAGTGGTAAATTTATGACGACATTTTTTGCATTTACTCTTGAAAATATCAGACTTTTGAAGAAAATTTAGCAATTTTCAAACTTTTAATTTTTTGCCCTTAAACCAGAAAGTTATGCCATACAAAATGGTTAATAAATAACATTTACAGTTGTGACCTGCCAAAACAGCAGAAACCCCCACAAGTGACCCCATTTTAACAACTACATCTCTTGAGGAATTCATTTAGGGGTGTTGTGAGCAATTTTAAACTTCAGGTGATTCACAGAATTGTATCACATTAGGCTGAGTAAATGGAAAATTACAATTTTTTTTCCACTAAAATGTTGCTTTTGGTCCCAAGGTTTTCATTTTCAAAAGGGATAATAGAAGAAAATGCGTCATACACTTTGTTACACAATTTCTCCCGAGTACACCAATATTCCATGTGAGGTTGAGAACTACTTTTGAGGCACAGTGGAAAGCTCAGAAGGGAGGGAGCACCAATTTTGGAGTTCAGATTTTGCTGAAATGGTATGAGGGTGGCATGTCACATTGGCAGAGCCCCTGACGTGCCAGAACAGCAGAAAAAGCCCCATAAGTTTTAAGTCATAAGAACTTTTTTTTCATTGAGAGGTGTAGTTTGTAAAATAGGGTCTATTTTACAAACTACACCTCTCAATGAATTCATCTATGGGTGCAGTGATCATATTGACACCACAGGTATGTCACAGAATTTTACCATTGGACAGTGAAGATAAAAATTATAATATAATTACAACAAAAATTTTCCTTTGGCCCCAGATTTTACATTTTCACACTGGGAAATGGGTAAAAATTGCACCAATATTTGTCACTAAATTTCTGCTGAATATTACAAAACCCTACAGTACAGTACTGCTTAGCCATACAGCGAGACTTGAAAGGGATGGAACCCTATTTAACTGCTGGAGCACAAATTTTCCTAGAATAGTTTGTGGACTTCATATACAGAGTCCCTAAGTGCTAGAAGAGCAGAATGTGACCCCAGTTTGGAAATTATACCCCTTTGTGAATTCATCAACAGGTGTAGTTCTACGATTTGACTCAATGGGTGTTTTCCAGAAACACGCAGCAGTGGATGTTGCAGAGTAAAAATTGCAAATCTGCCATTGTAGTGCCCAGTACGTTATAGTGCCCAGTTTGTGCTTCTGGAGAAATGCACCAGTAAAAATTAAGCAGGCTCTCATCGCTAGAGAAAATGCCAAACATGAGGACGCTAAATTGGGTTTAGGCTTACTGGGGCTCAGAAGGGAGGGGAACATTTGGATATGGGAGTCTAGAATTTGTTGGATTTCTCTTGGAGGGTGAGGAGTCATTTAACTTTTCCAGAGCTTTTGTACTACCAGTAACGTTGAAATATATATATATATATATATATATATATATATATATATTTATTAACAGATGACGGACCTGAGTGGGGCTTACTTTTTTTATGGATTGAGTTTTTATCTTTATTAGGAGACAGAGTTTTTATGTTTTGCTGCTGTCACACCCTTTTTTTTTTTTTTAACAAACAAACGTTTTTGCATCCCCATATTTGAGTGCTATAATTTTTCCATATTTCTGCAGACAGTCATGTGAGGGCTTGCTTTTTGAGGGATGAGTTGACTTTTTTTATTAGTAAAATTATCGGGCACATTTTTTTTTTATTGCTTTCTATTCCGATTTTTGTGAGGCATAATTAACAAAAACCAGCAAGTCAGGATTTATTTAAGCCGTTCCTCGTGGTAATATTGTTAAAGCAGCTTAGGGCTATAGTCACATGTTGCATTTTGCTGCGTTTTTTTCTGCAGGCAAATCCTGCTCTCTTGGCAGTAAAGACGCTGCTTACAAAAAACAGGTTTTGGTGCGTTTTTCAGGATCCCAAAGTTAAAAAAAAAGGCAATTTGATTAAATCATTTAGGGAAAAAAGATATTTTATGTCTGAAAAAAACTGACTATTCTGAACAAAAAAGTTGACATATGAGTTCATGAAAAAATACACAACTGCAACTGTACTGTAACAGCAGAGGGTGTTGAAGTGGTCGGGAATAGTTTACCATTGGGAGAGCATTGAGTTTGTAGGACACACTTTGGTCGGCCCTTGACTTGATCAGGGTATTATTCAATTTCACATCTTGGTCAGGCAATGTTTACTTTATACATAATCCTAACTGCCATTCTCAGGTGAAGAGACATTATGGTTTAGCCTGGGGGGGGGTTGATGAAACACAAAAATAAATGTGTTTCACATTCTGCTGTACATACTCTTTCTCACTAAAAATACAGCAAAAAGCAATATCTGTGGTGTTTGCACTTATTCGCTGCTTTCTATAGGTGATAAAAAGCTGCAAAAAAGCAGCAAAAATGCTAAAAAGTGACATGCTGCAGTTCTAAAAAAAAAAAAAAAGCAGCAGTTTTCCAATTCAGTGAGGAAAAAAAAAAAAGTGTGCGAATGAGATTTCTGAAATGTGATAGCTTTTGATGGTACTGTAAAACGCAGCTTAAAATTTGCACAAATAAACAGCAAAAAATGCCACAAAACCACAACTTGTGAACATAGCCTTATTCTTCAGGTCAGTAAGATTATAGCGGTGCATTTATATTTTTTTTTGTTTTGCTACTTTTGCACAAAATAATAAAAACTAATTTTATATTTTATACAAAATAATTGTATTTGCATCGCTGTATTTTGAGAGCTATAACTTATTTTCCATTGATGGAGCTGTATGGCAGCTTCTTTTTTGAGACACAAAATGACAATTTCAGAGATACCATTTTTATTTACATTCGTTCTTTCCATTTTTTTTGTTTTTTGGTATGATGAAAAAGTATAGTTTTTTTGCTTCATTTTTAATTTATTTTTTAAAGGTGTTCACTGAAGGGGTTAACTATAATTGGTTGCTGCAGTTCTATAGATTACGTCGCTCCAGACACGGCGATACCAAATGTGTATTTTTTTGTTATTTCTTTTTACATAAAGATATGTATATATGAGTATAACTTTTTTTATTACTGTTTTGTGATTTTTTTAAAATATTTTTACACTGACGGAACCCCTTTTAGACCATGCTCTTGGCAAGGTCTAAAAAGGCCACTGTAGCTGGCAGACCCGGAGGTCATCATGACGACCTTGAGTTGCCATGACAACATTTGGCAGTCAGTGATGTGGTTGCGGGGGTGTTGATTGCGTGAGAGAAGGAGCCTCCTCCCCTCCTAAATTTAACAATAAATATTGATAGCGACATTTATGGGGTTAAACAGGTGGGGTGGTGCCTGCACCACTTCTGGCTGTGACAGCCGGGGCTCAGCTACCACATAAGTCAAACTCCCGGCAGTGATCCGGTGGGCACAGATCCTATGCCGCTCACGACTGCCAACTGTAACTATGTCATGTGTTAGGAACCCCTTTCCAACCATGATGTGTAGGTACGTCAAAGGTCGTGAAGGGTTTAAAGGGGGTGTCTGACAATTTGTTTTATATCATGCATGTATTCAAATTAATAAACTCAGGCCTACGCCCCTTGCAGGCCCATCCGGAGGTCTTTGTTGCCGGTTGCCCCGTTTGGAAGTCCCAGCAGCACTGCAGCCTATAATTGGCTGCAGAAGTCAGGTGACTAGAAGAGAGGGTCAACAGATGTTAGGACTTACGAAAGCGGCAAACACAGCCTTTCAAGATGGCGGAGAATTCTACAGCACATTCTACAGCACATTGTGCTGGATCCCCAGGGGCACTAGAAGAGGAATACACCTCCATATATTATTTTTACTCAATAATCGCATAAAAAAATATTTTACAGTCGGATAACCCCTTAACTGCAGGTTAATGCGACTGGAAGCATATAAAAACCTGCAAGGATAATTATATATCAATTATAGGATAAAGCTAATGTATTGAAGCGTCTGATCCCCATATTACCACCTCCATATGATAAGAAAGAAGCATACCATTATAACAGGCCCAATGAAGGGATGTGTATCCGTGATTGTCTGCTATGGCTGGAACAACATCGACAGATACGGCGGTCTGGAGGAGAGCCCCCAGGACACCTATATGACCGCATGCTGCCGCCAGATGAATAGAGGTGCGACCTCTGCAGTCCCGCAACAAGAAATTAGCGCTGTGCTGGAGCAACGCCTCCACACACTCCTCGTGTCCGGTCACTGCCTAGAAGAGGGCAAACAGCTGAAATCACAACTCACACAACTGATAAAGTGCAAATAGATCACATCCACAATAGTTTTATGTTCAGCCATATTATGTATTAGGCCTAAGAAAAAGCAGAAACTATAATTCTTCTATAATATGAATGATACAGATCTGGTTTTGGGAAGCAGCAGAGTCTATAAGGAACCAAGATAAAATCTGTGTTATTATAATGAATGCTGTATAATTATAAAGACCTGATAACTGTACCCCCTATAAATTAGGCAGGGGAAGCATACTACAGAAATCACTAAAAAGCTGTAGGAACATGTTGGCGTTTTACCTTCTAACATTACTATGCCCTTTTATGAAGCAACAGTGTCACAAATACAAGAATAAAACATTGATTTTTTTAAATAAAGCCTGAAATAATTAAAGTGTCACAGATGGGAATATTCCTAATGGTGCAGCTATTCGCAGCCCTGCACTTGGTCCATGCTGCGGTGCTGCAGCAGAGGCACTCTCTTACAACACGCATCCAGAAGAGGAACGCATACCCCTCGGTGCAGCGCTGTCCGCCCCCATTTGTCTTTGGCATCCACATTGGCTCCTTTGTTCAGCAATGAGTACACACACTCCGTATGTCCGTTCAGCACAGACAGCATCAATGGAGTCCTAAGTAATACAAGGAACAAATCAGAAAGCAAGCGCATCAGTCAGCAGAACTATCCCCCTGTGGCGGACATCCAGATATGCACTTAACCGGGGAACAGAGGTATAAAGCAAACTCCAGCAGAATATGAAGCCAGACAAGTCAGGGAAATGGGAGGAAAAGTGCCGGAGATGAAAGGCGGAGGACTACGGAAGACAATGGTTATTGCATATGTGCGAAGGTATACAAGACATTACTTATATAGGGAGACCAGATCAGCAAACCGGGAGGATTGGCAGCACTGGCTTACTGATAGCAACCAATGCATTTTTTTTTTATTTTCGCTGAAATTGTTTTTAGCTCGTGAGTCTAGACTTTGCTCATCAATATGGTAGCGCTTCTGTTTTTGTGACAACATTTATGCTAGTCCTGCAAGTAACATCACTGTGACTGCAACTTACAATTGTGCAACTATTTTAGAGCTGTAAATTTGTGCCCTCCCTCAAAAAAAAAACAAACAAAAAAAAAACCCAGTGGTGGGGGCGGTGTCATACAGAGCTCAGCTTTCAGAGAACTGGTGGATCTTTTGCAGAGAAAACAGGAATTTTATCGAAACCTGCAGAACCCGCCCAATAAGCGACATTCATGGAATCAGGGTATCTGCCCCTACATTATGCTGCTCTCAGATGGGATAGCAAAAACCTGGTGCCAGATCCCCTTTAAGGCTTTGCTTACAATGGTATTATGGCTTCTGATACATCCAATGGCACCCGATAGTATCAATTAACATAAAAAAGGGTCAATTCAAGATTTCCAAAATTTTGATCAGAATTGCTTTATATACTAGATCAGAGCTGGGACAAGTGCAGCCCACAAGACACATCCAGCCCTTTGACTGTTCCAGGCCAGACCATGGACAGAGGCAGCTCAGGGGGTGAAAACAGTTGCCCATGGAGCACATAATGGCTATTGTGGGGGCTTATGTTGTATATGATGCTATGTGGGGGCTCACACTGTATATGGGATGCTATGTGGGGGCTCACACTGTATATGGGATGCTATGTGGGGGCTCACACTGTATATGGGAGGCTATGTGGGGGCTCACGCTGTATATAGGGGTCTATGTGGGGGCTCAAGCTGTATAAAGGAGGCTGTGCGAGGCTCAATGTGTATAGGAGGGCTTATATTGTGTACAGGAGGCTATGTGGCTGCTCACTGTATACAGGAGGTTATGTGGGGGCTAACATTATAGGAAGTTATGTGAAGGCTAATACTGTATATAGGAGGCTATGTGTGGGTTCACTGTATATAGGTGTTGTGTACGGGCTCATATGGTATATAGGGGGTTGTGTGCAGGCTCATACAGTATATAGGGGGTGTCAGCATATTTAATTCTGCTCAATACAAAAGTGATACAAAATAAAATAATTATAATAATATGCCAATATTAACATGCTGCAGAATTTATTTTAGTGTATTTGTTCGGCCCTCCACAACAGTCAGTCTCAGTCTCATGTGGCCCCTTGGGAAAATAAACCCACCCTGTACTAAACAATTATTGCCATCTAAAGTGACAAACTTCAAGAAAACCCATGAGAGATGCTTGCAATGCAGAGGTGACCGTAGCCTGAGATTTTTATTTCTACAGAAGTATCACCTTGGGTTGGGCGTGTTACGGGCATAGGGAAGGGTCACACATGCAAATGAAATGAGAACGGCTGAGCTATGGGAATAGCACAGAGTGCCAACGTATGTACCACACTATCAATGCAGTGCCGCAGCCTATAAGTTGGCAGCAGCTAAAATGTAATTGACTTAAAGGTTTGTACTTACTGTCCATTTCCATCATGAATATCCACTGCCGTCTGAATGTCAGCATTTCCTATGAGGAGTCTCAAACACTCTGAATGTCCGTTAATAGCTAATAAAAAGTAAACATTTTCATTAAGTCAACAAAAACAACATTAGAACTAAAATATAGCCCATTACGTTGTATGCCATACCTGCTGAATGAATGGGGGTCCTTTTCACAACATAGTCTTTAACTAATATTGATGCCCCTTGATTGATGAGAACATCTACACATTCAACGTGTCCTTTGAACGCAGCAAGGTCCAGAGGAGTCCTGCCGGTGCCGTTCCGTACATCAAGGTCAAGTAAAGACTGCACTAAAACCTCTAGGGCTTGGTGGTGCCCATGGAAGGCCTAGAAACAAATGCACAAGAATTTTTATTTTTTACAACGTCAGTAGATGTAGCAATAATGCCATGGTGCACGCTTTATAGATGTTTGTACTTCATAAACCCTAGGTATCTTTTGGAAGGTTTGGGTACTTTTCGGGTCTTTTCTGGGCCAATAACCTGATTAATATGCAAAAGGTATAGTAAGCAATAACACATGTCTTCCTACAGGAAGAGAGCTTAGCATTGGGCTGTGTACTTGCCTATGGGATGTATTATATGTACGGATGATATTGCACAGGAGCATGGTGGCCAATTATACCTGATGCTTTGTGCCATAAAGATGCCAATGCAGTGAGGGCAATGAGCAGCTCAGGATTTTAGGCTGTCGCAAAGAATTGTATGTGACTGAAAATCCCCTTTACATCTGATTAATTGACCAAAACAAACAAAGTAAGTTTTGAGAAATGCCTATTTTGCCTCAGAAGCCAGTATCCAACATGTAACATCTAGATCTGAAAAGATCATTTTTCTGGGTACAGATACAGTGATCTTGAAACATTATAGTACATTCTTAAAGAGGTTGTCCACTACGTTTACATTGATGATCTATCCTAAGGATAGATCATCAATGTCTGATCGGCCTGGGGCCGACACCCGGCACCCCTACCGATCAGCTCTTCTCGGTATTGGCGACCGCCAGTACTCACTTGCCGAGCTGCTTTGAATAGGAGGTGGATGTGTAGTACACTGAAGAGGCCAAAACAAGTAGATGGAGCAGCTCGGCAAGTAGGTACTTCCGGCTGGCGGCAGACGACATCGGTAACAGCTGAATCCTGGACGATCAGACATTGATGACCTATCCTAAGGATGGAAACCAGGAGGTGGGAAGGTGTATACAAATGTTTGGCCACGATATTGGAGCACGAGTGCCTGTACTTGGTTATAACACTCGTTCTGTACTGACAGAGGTCCTTTTAGGGTATGTGCACACGCTGCGGATTTTGCTGCGGATCCGCGGCTGTTTCCCATGCATTTACAGTACCATGTAAAGCTATGGGGAATGAAATCCGCAGTGCACATGCTGCGGAAAAAAACGCGCGGAAACGCAGCGGTTTATTTTCTGCAGCATGTCAATTCTTTGTGCGAAATCCTGCTCCAATAGGAAACTGCAGGTGAAAACCCGCAGCGAAAACCGCAATAAAAACCGCGATAAATCTGCAGTAAAAACCGCAGCGGTTTTGCACTGCGGATTTATCAAAACCACTGCGGAAAATTCCGCAATGGAATCCGCAGCGTGTGCACATGGCCTAAGGCAAACCATCGATGGGTGTGTGTAGTATATTTAATACACTTTCCACCATTTTGGGTAGCTCTTTCGGAAGACATCCTCTATAGCCATAGTCCCTTTTCTTTAGTAGGAAAAATCTTGTACAGAATGTCTGTAGCTGTAATTCGGGGGTTGCTGAACCTTCTGTACTCTCTGACTATTAGGACATGTTGGGGGTTGTAGTTCGCAATGGCTGGAGTGCCCCAGGTTGCTGACCCCAAGTCTAGATGTTGCACAGAGCAGTTTCTGCTATTTATTTGCATGGCATCCCACAACCACTCCCGATGTGAGAGAGTGAGATCTGTCACTTCCACTAGTCCTGCTGTGTAATAAGTGGTTACCGATTAGTATTATCTTTTACGAGCTGTTAACGAATGATCCCAGCTGTAAAGTATATGGCAGCGCAGGCTACATGGAAAGAGCGAGATCTTGCAATATCTTACTCTTTCAAAGCAAGACCAGCCGCGATCCAGCTCTGCATGCCGTGATCTCACATCCCAGAACTTTTGGGGGACATAGGGCTACTTCTGAAAAGTTTTGTTGCTAGATAATATTTAGATAAATCACCAGTCTGCGGACGCCCACCACTGCTTTATGAACTATAAATGGCAGCTCCAGTATGGTGATAGGAACACTTTAAAGGGATCTGGTCTCCATTATAACATTTTAACATGCAATCCAAATTGACCTTTAAGAAACTTACAGCTAAGTGCAAAGGACTGATTGGTGCACGGGTATCTGCCTCATTCAGCATGTCCGTACCTGAAGTTTCCATAAGCTGAATGAAAATAGTAAAGCACATTAACAATCTGTACATTTAAAGTATGAAAACAAGAGGCACTCAGATACTCAATACATCGTAAATGATCACATCATACAAGAAAACTTCTAAAGTAAAGGGCAGAACATTAAACTGAAGATTTAGTTTATTGCATAGCATCTCGGCCATCTTTAAAGGTGCGGTTTCACAAAGACAACCCCTTATATGACCTAGAAGGTGGGGGTTCATGGATTAGCCAACTATATCCCAAAGGGGAAAAATGCCATAAAATAACAAAAGAATAATTTCTTACATGACATACCACTCTGCTCTGATAATTCAAGTTTGTCTTTGATTACTGTGCCACAGTAATGCCAGTCTACTCACATGACCACTGCAGTCAGTCAATGGCCTCAGTGGTCTTGTGCCATATATTGCACAGGCCAATGACTGGTGGCAGCTGTCGAATGGGTAGATGGGCACGTCACTGCACTGTAAGCAAAGAATAGAGGAAAGCGCTGTAATGCGGCTCTGTATTTACCAGGCAATTATTTTGTACTTTGATGTAATTCCCTTTATGGTGAAATTTATTTACATCTCAGAAAACCTCAAATTCATTTCAAGTTTAAAAAGAAAAGGATTTACTTACAACATCTAGGGGAGTTTCTCGGGCAATCTGTAAAGATTAATAAGATGAGGTGACCTTATATGTGAACTTATTTGGTCTTTTTACAAAGCTTTGAGCCAAAATACAGATGTTCATTATTTCATTATTGCTCTTTTTTTTTTTCCTTTATTTTAAGTCCCTCACCACATAGCTATAGATCCAAAAGTCACGAGAAAAATATTTTGGTTTTACATATCAGGGCATAATAAAATATCTGCTCCATGGAAGATCCTAAAATTAGGAAAATACAACCTCAACACCACATGACAAATCACAGGGTGTCATTCTTTATTTAACTAAAAACTAGGCCAAATGCAGAAGGCGTGTGAAAAAGTAACTACACCCCAGGAATCAGCAGACTGTAAAACTTCCTTTCGCTGCAACAACGAAGTAATCATTTTCTGTATGATTTTATTAGTCTCTCACGTTGTTCTGGAGGAATTTTTGTCTGACTTTTTGTAACATTGCTTAAGTTCATTTAGACTTGTGGGCATTCGTTTATGCAGAACTCTTTAAAACGGGTTGTGTCATCGCCTATCTTCAGGAGCACACCTCTCCCCTGCCTCCTGGCTTCTTACAGGCCAGGGGCGGTACACGCTCCTTAAAGGTTGACCGTTCTAACCAGGTAGCACGACTGCAGCACTGGCCCTAATGGTGTGCTCTCACCATATTGCATGTGCACCTGAGGAGAGCAAGGGCACTGAAGGCACTGGATCCAGACCAGCTTCAGAGAAGAGCATGCAAGCTCTAAAAAGTAAGAGCTTGGAAAAGCATGCGGAGGAAAACAGCCACCTGATACCGGACTGTAGAACTCACGGGTGTGCTAATAAACAAGCAATAAACTAGAATTCTTGATGTATAGTGCAGTTCGTGGTCAACTCAACGACTGCAAGGGGCCCAGGACCTGTGGCTGCAAAACAAGCTCAAATTATTCCCACTCCCATTGTCCTTAGCAGTTCATTTGAGGTGTTTGTACCAATACACTATTTGGTTTCTACCAGTTATGGTGTAGAGTTTTATGACCGAAGGCAATTGTTCCAGGGATCTTGTGGTTTGTTAATATGTAACTGTGCTGCCATGTTCTCTTTAAAAAGAAGAGGCTTTTTCCTGGCATCCTTTCCAAATGAAGCCATACTTGTTCAATCTTTTTCTAATTGGACTGTCAGGAACTTGGAAGATTTAACTAAAAGCTGAGGCGTTTAGTGTCTGAGCTGCATCTTTTGGCTTTTTTTTTTTAATAAAATGCATGAGCATTGCATGATCTGACCTTGGGGTGCGTTTTCTGAGACACCCATTCATTGTGAAGTTGGCAACAGTCTTGAATGTTTTCACTGGTATATAATCTTTCTGACTGTAGAACGATGGACTCCAAGTTGTTTGGAAACGGTCGTCTTCTAACCCTTCTCAGATTCCTTTTCTAAGAATATTGCTGATGTCTGTCCTAGTTGGCATAGTTTTAACACATGTCTAAAGGCTCCAGACCAGCAAACCAACATAACTTCTTCATTTATAGAGGTGGTCACACTTGCTAATGATCAATTAATCAAGAGTATTCGATTAGCAGCACATGACAGCTACTTACCCTCTTAAAAGGAACCTGTCACCCCCAAAATCGAGGGTGAGCTAAGCCCACCGGCATCAGGGGCTTATCTACAGCATTCTGTAATGCTATAGATGAGCCCCCGATGTATCCTAAAAGATGAGAAAAAGAGGTTAGATTATACTCACCTAGGCAGGCGATCCGATCCGGTGGGCGTCGTGGTCCCCCATCTTCTTACGATGACGTCCTCTTCGGGTCTTCATGCTGCGGCTCCGGTGTACTCAAAGTACTGCAGTGTGCAGGCGCCAGGAAAAGTCAGAGAGGCCCGGCGCCTGCGCACTTCTGTACTTTGCTCTGCCCTCAACAGGGCAGACAAAGTACACCTGCGCCGGAGCCGCAGCGTGAAGACAAGAGGATGTCATCGTAAGAAGATGGGAGGCCGCAGACCGGACCACGATGCCCATCGGACCGAAGTGGGACCGCCCAGGTGAGTATAATCTAACCTCTTTTTCTCATCTTTTAGGATACATCGGGGGCTTACCTACAGCATTCCAGAATGCTGTAGATAAGCCACTGATGCCGGTGGGCTTAGCTCACCCTCGATTTTGGGGGTGACCGGTTCCCTTTAATTCCTAAGAAAGCAATGAGGGTATGTATAATTTTTTTTGCACACAACTTCTGCATTTTAGCTTGGCTTTTTGTTGAGTAAATAATGAAATGCTGTCAGTTGTCAGGTCTTGTTGCTCATCTGAACTTTTATTTACTAAATTTTAGGACCAGATTTTTTTTTTTTTATTAGGTCCTGATATGCAAAACTACAAAATTCAAAAGAGAGGGTGCACTTCGTTATTCTCATGACTGCATGTCCCTATGTCAAACAATTACCACTACCAAGTCAAGTTTTGTGACAATACACATGAAATTATTCTGTATATTATATTAGGGTTAAAGATAAAGGTGGGATGGAGAAAGGGATGATTAATGCCCAACGTTAAATATAACCCCCACCCCAATAGTCTGGCAAGCCACGTCCTCACACAGAATACTTACCAATTCTAGACATAAACGATGGCCATAGGCAGCTGCGTAATGAACTGCATTGTACCCATGCTTGTCCCTGATTCCTGGGTTTGCATCGTTTCGTAATAAGTATTCCAGGCACCTAAATTAATGGAAAGTAACCTTGTAGGAATTATAAATTATTTGCTTGATCCATTCTCTTACCATTATGCACCTATCCATAACTTTCCCATAAAATAAAATGCAACGCAAAAAAATAAGTCACCAAAAAGTCCAAAAAATACTGTCAGATTAGAAGACTCTTCCGTTTTAGTTCACTGTATGAGTCACTAGGTGGCAGAAACGAGCTGCTATAACGCAGAAAAATGAAATTTCTGTTGGTGTCACGTTCCTGCACCTGCAGGCCTTTTACAAGGTTAATAAAGTGCAGATCACATAATCCATGGGCATGCTAGATGTTAAGATTTACGAGACTCAGAGTATAAACAGCAAATAATAAAATCGTACCAAAATCCTTGTTGCTCAAAATTTCCCTAATTAGGGTTTAGTTTTCAAGGATCAATTAGAAAGGAAAAAACAAAAACAAAGAGTAGTGGGAATGAACAACATTAAGTTACTTTACAATATAAGCAAACCATTTCAGGAGAAATCCTTCAAATGAATATCAATGTCCATATGGTCTGAGCCCGAAACCCAGCCTGGCCCTACGGGCAGTGCTTAACCCCTTCATTGTAGTTCTAAAGCAACAAAGCAGAAAAAAAAACCCACACAAAGGGCAAATTGTAGAGATGTACCACTTTTTCATGAAATACGAAATCAAAGAATTTCCTTAGTGTGGCTGAGATTTCTTCTGGACAAAAAGGGCTAAGGAGCTACACAAGTGGGTCTTTGTGAACGTGGCAAGCTGTGTGACCGTCAGATTTAACCTAGAGAAGCAGCCAAGAACTCCCCGTCTCACAAGGCTACATTCTCCGTGATCAACATAAAGACACAAATGTGATGAGGTTCCCATACTCGTGGCGTAGAGTCCTGATCAGACCGCTCACCCAAATGACAGAGAAGGCCAAATCATACAGCGCCATGAACACGACTTACTTGCCATCGGTGTCGGATGTGGCTGCATAGTGCAGGGGGGAACAGCCCCGCTCGTCCAGATCATTCACACTGGCTCCGGATCCCACAAGTGCAAACAGGCACTGATAGTTACAATTGGCAGCGGCGTAGTGAAGTGGAGTCCTTCATTTAATGAGAAGTGAAAACACAATTATTTCTATAGACATCAGTAAATATGAGGCACCTCCGCTCCAGACCTCCTGCAGCAGCATTTACCGCACACCATATCCTTACAAATAAAGGCGCGAGAGCCGCACATACGCCATGACGTCCACAGGATCAATTGGCACGCACTGGATTTCATATCCACCGAACTGGTCCATTTAGAACATTGATATTTCTCAAAGTGACATGTGATTTCTTAAAAACTCATACACTATGCTGGGACTGTAAAATGCAGTGGATTTTCCGGAAGCACGAGTGGAAATAACCCCTGCTTTTTGAAGCGTGAACGTACCTCTTAAAGTAGCCCTCCTCCTATCAAAATTTGTATTCTCTTAAAGGTAAGGTACCGCGTTTGTAGATCATTAATAAATCACTGTAATGTAGCATGACATGCTGCTATAACCAAGTTTTAAATGCATGTGAAACAGATTTCGTGTGTTATATGTGTTTAAAGAAGGAACTGGGGGCTGACATCTTGGTTTCACAGCAGTTCACGACACTAACAGTGTCATTTTACAGCACCCCATGGACATAGGTGATAATAGACCGGCGCTGACCCTATCTATAACATTGGAGAGGTGTTAGCAGTGAGCTGGGCACGCCTCTGTGGGCTGCACAACTCACTGCTGTAGGTGTGACTAGCACTAGGTGGGACGCTGGGGCAGAAAGCTGGACACGGGGGCAGAAAGCTGGACACTGGGGCAGAAAGCTGGACACTGGGGCAGAAAGCTGGACACAGGGGGGCAGAAAGCTGGAAACAGGGGGTCAGAAAGCTGGACACAGGGGGTCAGAAAGCTGGACACAGGGGGTCAGAAAGCTGGACACAGGGGGTCAGAAAGCTGGACACAGGGGGTCAGAAAGCTGGATGCTGGGGCAGAACGATGGACGCTGGGGCTGAAAGCTGGACGCTGGGGCTGAAAGCTGGACGCTGGGGCTGAAAGCTGGACGCTGGGGCAGAAAGCTGGACACAGGGGGGCAGAAAGCTGGACACAGGGGGGCAGAAAGCTGGACACAGGGGGGCAGAAAGCTGGACACAGGGGGGCAGAAAGCTGGACACAGGGGGGCAGAAAGCTGGACACAGGGGGGCAGAAAGCTGGACACAGGGGGGCAGAAAGCTGGACACAGGGGGGCAGAAAGCTGGACACAGGGGGGCAGAAAGCTGGACACGGGGGTAGAAAGCTGGACACAGGGGCAGATTGCTGGACACAGGGGCAGAATGGAGAAACGGGGCATGATTGGAGACACAGGGGGCAGGATGACAGACATGGCGGCATGACTGGAGACACTGGAGGCAGGATTGGAGACAGATGGGGCAGGATCATGGGGCAGGATGGATACGATGGAGACAGATGGGGCAGGATGGGAAGATCATATGGGGCAGGATGGATACTCATTAGGGCAGGATGGGAGAACATATGGCTGACGCCAGGAATGAGACACACAGGGGCTAGGATGGCGAATATTATTACCATAGGGGGCTAATTAAGGGATATTATTACTGCAGTGATGTATTTATTTTATTTTTTGAGTACACTATTTTAAATGGAGGGGCGGTCCTATTACTGTGTACAGTGACACTATGTCGCCTTCTTCGTGTGGTGTAATGTAAAAGTTGGGAAAATTAAGTAATGTGTTCTGCAAGTGGAACTCGAGATAACTGTGTTATTTCCTGCAGAGACGAGTCCTGGCTGGATGAAGTGATGGCGGTCTGTGCGGGATGAAAGATGAAGGACTTCACCTAGAGACGTCACTGGTGAGTCAGTGTGTTACCTATACACTGACACTATACACTGTATACTATATACAGAGGTCCTGTGTATAATGTCACTGGTGATCACTGTATTACCCATACACTATATACAGAGCTCCTGTGTATAATGTCACTGGTGATCACTGGATTACCTGTACACAGACACTGCATACTAAGTACAGATCTCCTGTGTATAATGGAACTTATGGTGATAGTATTGTGGGTTTTTTTTTATTATTGATCAGTACTATAGTATTCAGTCACTATGTGGTGGTAATATGTGGTCTGGTCATGATGTTTTGGTATTTGTTCCTTGTATTTGATATTATTCGATCACTGTGGTGGTAATATGTCATCTGGTCATGGTGTGGCGGTATTTGTGCCTTGTAGATAGTATTATAGAGGGGGGGGGGGGGGCGCCCTGTAGCCTCCCCCTGGGCCCTGCAGCCCCAAGTCCCCACCAGCCTCCCCCTGGGCCCTGCAGCCCTCTAGCCTCCCCCTGGGCCCTGCAGCCCCAAATCCCCACTAGCCTCCCCCTGGGCCCTGCAGCCCTGTAGCCTCCCCCTGGGCCCTGCAGCCCCAAGTCCCCACCAGCCTCCCCCTGGGCCCTGCAGCCCTCTAGCCTCCCCCTGGGCCCTGCAGCCCCAAGTCCCCACTAGCCTCCCCCTGGGCCCTGCAGCCCTGTAGCCTCCCCCTGGGCCCTGCAGCCCCAAGTCCCCACCAGCCTCCCCCTGGGCCCTGCAGCCCTCTAGCCTCCCCCTGGGCCCTGCAGCCCCAAGTCCCCACTAGCCTCCCCCTGGGCCCTGCAGCCCTGTAGCCTCCCCCTGGGCCCTGCAGCCCCAAGTCCCCACCAGCCTCCCCCAGGGCCCTGCAGCCCTGTAGCCTCCCCCTGGGCCCTGCAGCCCCAAGTCCCCACCAGCCTCCCCCAGGGCCCTGCAGCCCTGTAGCCTCCCCCTGGGCCCTGCAGCCCCAAGTCCCCACTAGCCTCCCCCTGGGCCCTGCAGCCCTGTAGCCTCCCCCTGGGCCCTGCAGCCCCAAGTCCCCACCAGCCTCCCCCTGGGCCCTGCAGCCCTCTAGCCTCCCCCTGGGCCCTGCAGCCCCAAGTCCCCACTAGCCTCCCCCTGGGCCCTGCAGCCCTGTAGCCTCCCCCTGGGCCCTGCAGCCCCAAGTCCCCACCAGCCTCCCCCTGGGCCCTGCAGCCCTCTAGCCTCCCCCTGGGCCCTGCAGCCCCAAGTCCCCACTAGCCTCCCCCTGGGCCCTGCAGCCCTGTAGCCTCCCCCTGGGCCCTGCAGCCCCAAGTCCCCACCAGCCTCCCCCTGGGCCCTGCAGCCCTCTAGCCTCCCCCTGGGCCCTGCAGCCCCAAGTCCCCACTAGCCTCCCCCTGGGCCCTGCAGCCCCAAGTCCCCACCAGCCTCCCCCTGGGCCCTGCAGCCCTCTAGCCTCCCCCTGGGCCCTGCAGCCCTCTAGCCTCCCCCTGGGCCCTGCAGCCCCAAGTCCCCACTAGCCTCCCCCTGGGCCCTGCAGCCCCCAGTCCCACTAGCCTCCCGCTGGACGCTGTAGCCTCCCCCCTGGGCCCTGCAGCCCCCAGTCCCACTAGCCTCCCGCTGGACTCTGTAGCCTCCCTCCTGGGCCCTGCAGCACCCAGTCCCCACTAGCCTCCTCCTTTGCCCTGCAGCCCTCTAGCCTTCCCTGGGCCCTGTTGGATGTGGCAGCCAGTCATGGACTATATAGGAGGGAGAAGCTGATGTGTATATGACACGATCGTGTTCATATAGACATCACAGTGCCCCTAACACTTTCTCTCTTATTTTTAGCTACCAGCTGAAGCTGCTGGCTAGAAACACAGTGGATGCCACGTTGACATCATGGAAGACTCCTCAAGGTTTGTTTGGTCCTTGAATAATGTATAGAGAAATGCAGAGCTGTAGTACACAACCCGTATAACACCCCTCTCCCATATACAGTATCAGCGCCCTGTTCTTTGGTGCTAGCATTCTTAGAATTATAAAATTGTAGAGTTGGAAGGGACCTCAAGGGCCATCGGGTCCAACCCCCTGCGAATGCAGGTTTACCTAAGGGCAGGCGCACACGGACGATTTTGCTGCGATTATACGGTGCGTATAATCGCAGCAAAGCGGCTGTCAAACCTGCCCTGCGAGCGGGTCTGAGAGTGCTGGAGGGAGCGCATACCTGCGCTCCTGTTCAAAGCCCGGAGTCGACCGCAAGTGTCCTGAACGGGACTCAAAGAGGCAGCATCGCGCTGCCTCTCTGAGTCCCGTTTAGGACACCTGCGGTCGGGGCGGGCTCTGTAACAGGAGCGCCGGTATGCGCTCCAGCACTCTCAGACCTGCTCGCATGCTTCCAAAAATATGAATCGTGCCACTGGGCGTGGCTTATTAGTATGGGCGGGGTTATTGAAAATGGGCGTGGCCAAAATTCCGGCCGCCGCGACTTAGAGGACCTGTTGTTAAAAATTTGAATCCCACCCCTGCTCCCCTCCCTCCACAATGCCTGGCCATTCACTGCAGACCTGGAGCTCCTGCTTATCTTACTGAGGGATGAGTCACAGACAGCTCTGCACAGACAATGCTGCTCCATACATAAACACCACATAAACTAACTGTGCTTCTGATGCACTAACTGCAGGTGATAGCAGATCACAGGGCAGTCACACACAAAATGGCTCTGCCCTGTGATGCTGCTCTTCATTCTGCCCCAGGGATATTAGACCACCCAAAAGGGGAGGGAAATGCTGATGTCAGCAGTTACTGCCCAGATTTTCCAGCTAACAGTAAAGCTGGTAAGTCTTACTATAGCTGCTTGAGGTCTAAAACGGAAAATGCTCCCCCTAGTGGTCAATATATATATTTGTCAGAAAATATATAATATTTTTCATATAGAAATGTTTGCAAACAGTGCAAACATTGCATTAATACATTTTATTTACTATTTTAAGCTTAATTTCACAAAAAAACAAACTACAAGAAAACTGGTGGCACCTTCCCTTTAATATACTGCAATCATATTATATAGCACTGTGTACCTACAATTGCTCGTTTTGCCTTTCTACCCAGCTAATTCTTCTCTTTTCCATTAGGTCTATGACTTCACATGATTAAAAACTGACTAGCTGAATCCTTTTCAGCTCTAGGTAAGAAACAGGAGGTCAATTTTCTCTGCACAAGTCATGAATCACTGCAAAAGTCCCTGGCAAGGGGAGGAGGGAACAGCTGGGTCAGGAGTTGAAGAGGGGAATGATAAATGCAGGGACAAGAGACTTCCTGTTTTCACATAGAGCAAAGAGAAGAGAAAAAATAGCTGGGTAGAAAGGCAAAATGAGCAATTGTAAATACACAATGCCATATATTATGACGAGTCCAATTAATTAAGAAGATAAAAACTTTGATGGGAGGAGGAGGAGTGCTTCTTTAAGTTCCAGACTATGCACAATACACATGGATGGAGTTTTCTACATCCCATCTTAGTGCAGTGGAAAATCTGGGTTGACTTGACTGCATATTGAACATTTCAAAATCCTTCCCAATAGGTTCTAAAAATGTGAAAATATTAATCTCAGACATCATAGGTGGTAATGCAAAGTGAATTCATTTAAAAACATGCACACATTGTGCTGCAGATTCTTTTATATAGTATTAGCCCCAATGTAACAACCGTTCCAATTCCCAGCTGGAAGGTGCGCCTGCCCATCAAAGGGACAAAGATATATTGCACACATATGAACGGGGGGTTGTACAATAAGACACCACCACTACCTCTCCCCAGGAGCCCCTGCAACTCAGCAATATGAGCGTTCAGCCCGAAATCAGTCATCGGTGGGTAAAGGATGGAGTTTGTAGGGATGCCTTTTCTAATTATTAGGTGCATACAAATGACTACTGCTATGTAAGCTCTACAGTGCATGTTAACTCACTGACCGGACAAAGGAACAGCATAAAGTTTGGCTAGCAGTATGAAAAAAAAAAAAAAAAAAAGTAAAAAGTTGCCAAAAAAGGTAACAACCCCCCCCCCCCCCCCCCCCCCCAGAACCCACGGAGTTTGGAAGAAAAAAAAAACGCTTACCTCCCAAACTTGTCTTTTTTGTTGAAATCTGCACCTGTGTTTAACAACAAGTTCAGACACTCCAAGTTCCTGAAAAGGAATTATACATTCTTAATTCAGAAGGAATCAATTCCATACCTTTGTCTGTCAATCTGGTGCCTGCAAATTTTTCAGACAAAAAAGTGGTGTAACAGAATACATAAAGGGCAATAATCAGATGTACCGTATATCTACGTGTAATAAAGTATTCTTCAATCAAAAAATTATCAAAACTGATAAATACATACAAGTAGCACAAGTTCCGTTTTTATGCCCAGTACAAGGCAAAAAAAAAGAAAGACAGCTATGGTGCTGTTTTTTGGAAGTGGCCACCCGTGTCTTTCTGCTACTTTAAGCTTTCTCATTATGGACACATTTTTTTCTTGCATTTTAGTTTTTTCCAGTCCTGTCCTCCAAGAGCTAGAACTTAGGCTTAGAAAGGGAATCTGTGTTACTCTGTATTGTCTTTGTCTGTACATGTCGCCTCTGAATTGTAAAGTGCTGTCGAATATGCTGGCGCTACCAAATAAAACATTATTATTATAATAAAGGTTTGTTCTTATGGGACAAGTTGTACATTTGTCATTGGTACCATATTAGGATTAATAAAACGCTGACTGCGTTTTTTTTTTTTTTTTTAATGAAAATGGAGCAGGCGTGTCGCACCACTCTAGAATGTCTGACCACGCGGGAGAACAAGTTTGTAGGGAGACTTTATAGACATAATAGGAAGCACGACATACCCTCCAGCCGCGGCAGCGTGCAGACAGGTCCTGCCAAAGTCATCTGCAGTATCTATATCAAAACCTGGAACACAAAATGCAAAGCTTACTGTATGTAAACTGCACACACTAAGGCTATGGGCACACGTTGCAGATTGGGGTGCAGAATTTCCTGCACAAAAACCGCATCTCCTGCGTTTTTTACCCCTGCAGATTTCTATAATGCAGGGGTGCAGAAACGCTGCAGATCTGCACAAAAGAAGTGACATGCTCCTTTTGTTCCGCAGTGTTTTTCATGCGGAATTTTCCACACCAATTAGCACAGCATTTTTTTTCTTCTAATGATTTACATTGTACTGTAAATCACTTTGTGGATCTGCAGCATTTCTGCGCGGAAAAAAAAGCTGCGGATCCGCACTAAATCCACACCGTGTGCACACAGCCTAACACACCTTCTGTCCCAAACCTCTTCATATTATATTTTGGTTTTCCTCTGGTGATCTGTATTTTCAGGGAGGATGTATATGGGTTACTTACAGAACACAGTAGCTTTTATTGTAATTATTTTATTTATGTGTATCACTGCCAGTAAAAACACACATTGTTCCATAAGACACTGAATGTAAATGCAGGGTCTAC
This sequence comes from Ranitomeya variabilis, assembly GCF_051348905.1. Classification (NCBI taxonomy): domain Eukaryota; kingdom Metazoa; phylum Chordata; class Amphibia; order Anura; family Dendrobatidae; genus Ranitomeya; species Ranitomeya variabilis. Next base: position 99,802,301 of record NC_135237.1, read on the forward strand.
AAAAGGGTCAAGTCAGTGAAGGAGCTGGTTAGCAACTAGGAAAGTGGCGTCACTATACACTGCAGAAGCTTGCCCTCCTTTCCTTTCTAGTTGGACACAATAGACTAGTCTATCCTAATGCAACATAGCGAATCAGAAGAACTATGCTGCATTTCTGATAGGAGGTATTTGCTAATATTTACACCTACTACATATTGTGATATGATCTTGGACATGGGAATACCCCTTTAAGTATCTTCTCTGGCATCTTTTTTTTTTTTCTAATGAATTTAAACTATAAATTGCAAGTGGCTTACAAATGGAAGAATGGAAAGGTTGCTTCTATCAGCAGCTTACAGCTTTCAAAGCCTGAGGCTGTTAAAAGGGAATCTGAAAGTAACTTTTTGCTATGTAATCTGACAGCAGCATTATGTAGGGACAGAGACCCTGATTCCAACTATGTATCACTTAGTTTACTTGTTGCATAGAAAACTATTGTCCTCTAGTCATTATCTCCTGCTGATAAAACACTGATTGTATTAAAACTAAAACCACAGCCCAGTTAGTGACATCGCTGGAATCCGCCTATCTGCCCTTAATTCATGGTGCTCTCAGATTACATAGCTAAAACCTGCTGACAGATTCAATTTAAAGTAAGCTCCAAAAGACAGCACATATGCACAAGCAAGTCGTTTTGACCTTGCTGTGCATATGTTCATTCTTTGTAATGTATTTCAGCACTTTTTCAAGTAGGATTCGGCCAGAATTCGTCTGGTTAAGACATTGTGCGCACATACTGTACTCAGAGCGTAAATTCATGAGAAAACCAGATTCCATCCAGGTACATTTCTAAGTGTCAGAAATATTGGGTTCCAATCCAGAAGACCAACCTGAAGAAAGGAGCTTCCTGCAGCAATCCGAGAAACCACTCAGTGCAGCCAGATGGAGAGGAAACATTCCATGGATGCCTCGCCTACAGGAGTCAAGGGTTCACATAAATATCAGAGTACCAGGTAAGATGCCAACATTTTACCAGGTTTAGATAAGGATTGTTCCAATCAGGGCACTCAGTGATGTTTTCTATTAACTAAGAGGTGCGTATGTTTTTTTGTGGGGGTTTTAATTAAACCGACAAAACGGACAAACCAAATAGTTACTGATTACTTTGATCTTAGTGGTATACACTGTGTGCAGAATTATTAGGCAAGTTGTATTTTAGAGGATTATTTTTATTATTGAACAACAACTATGTTCTCAATCAACCCAAAAGACTCAAATATCAAAGCTTAATATTTTTGAAAGTTGGAGTGTTTTTTTTTTAAGATTTGGCTATCTTAGGAGGATATCTGTTTGTGCAGGTAACTATTACTGTGCAGAATTATTAGGCAACTTAATAAAAACCAAATATATTCCCATCTCACTTGTTTATTTTCACCAGGTAAACCAATATAACTGCACAAAAATTTAGAAATAAATATTTCTGACATGCAAACCCCCCCCCAAAATTAGTGACCAATATAGCCACCTTTCTTTATGATGACACTCACCAGCCTTCCATCCATAGATTCTGTCAGCTGCTTCATCTGTTTACGACCAACATTGCGTGCAGCAGCCACCACAGCCTCCCAGACACTGTTCCGAGAGGTGGACTGTTTTCCCTCCCTGTAGATCTCACATTTTATGAGGGACCACAGGTTCTCTATGGGGTTCAGATCAGGTGTCATTATTTTTTCTTCTTTGAGACCTTTACTGGCCAGCCACACTGTGGAGTAGTTGGAGGCAGGTGATGGAGCATTGTGAATGCGATGGATGTGATGGAGCATTGTCCTGCATGAAAATCAGGTTTTTCTTGAATGATACCGACTTCTTCCTGTACCACTGCTTGAAGACGTTGTCTTACAGAAACTGGCAGTAGGTCTGGGAGTTGAGCTTCACTCCATCCTCAACCCGAAAAAGGTCCCACAAGTTCACCTTTGATGATACCAGCCCATACCAGTACCCTACCTCCACCTTGCTGGTGTCTGAGTGGGAGTGGAGCTCTCTGCCCTTTACTGACCCAGCCTCTGGCCCATCCATCTGGCCCATCAAGAGTCACTCTCATTTCATCAGTCCATAAAACCTTTGAAAAGTCAGTCTTAAGATATTTCTTGGCCCAGTCTTGACGTTTTATCTTATGTTTCTTGTTCAAAGGTGGTTGTTTTTCAGCCTTCCTTACCTTGGCCATGTCCCTGAGTATCGCACACCTTGTGCTTTTTGTTACTCCAGTAACGTTGCAGCTCTGAAATATGGCAAAACTGGTGGCAAATGGCATCTTGGCAGCTTCACGCTTGATTTTCCTCAAATCATGGGCAGTTATTTTGCGCCTTTTTGCCCAACACGCTTCTTGCGACCCTGTTGGCTATTTGCCATGAAACGCTTGCTTGTTTGGTGATCGCACTTCAAAAGTTTGGCAATTTCAAGACTGCTGCATCCCTCTGCAAGACATCTCACAATTTTGGACTTTTCAGAGCCGTCAAATAAATCTCTCTTCTGACCCATTTTGCCAAAGGAAAGGAAGTTGCCTAATAATTAAGCACACCTTATATAGGGTTTTGATGTCATTAGACAACACCCCTCCTCATTACAGAGATGCACATCACCTGATTTACTTAATAGGTAGTTGGCTCTCAAGCCTGAACAGCTTGGAGTAGGACAACAGGTATACAAAGTATCATGTGATCAAAATACAACTTGCCTAATAATTCTACACACAGTGTGCTATCTCTCAATTTAGTAAAATTAGCAATACAGAAAAAAATATAAAAGGCAAAAAAAAGTTACCTTCTTTACTAACCATATAAGATACTAGAAATGGGAGTATTGACAAACCACTCACATGCACGTTAGCTTGCAGGTTACAACAGCCCAATGGAAGGACAAATATCTGCTGTGTAATACCCTCGGGCAGGAGTGACCACTTACTTTGAGGTATCTGCACCATTGGTGATTAAAGTGTTAATGAGGAGCTCATGGCCGTATCTGGCTGCTATGTGCAGTGGAGTGTTTCCATTCTTGTCTTCGCAGTCTATCTCCGCTCCTATAACATAGCACAGCAGACAGTACTTGGTTATAGTTACATTTAATACAAAGATCAAAATCAGTCAACAGCAAAAAAGTAGGGACATGCCCATGCTGTAATTTATTTTTCTGATAAGCCTTATCAATTATTTCCAGGAGGTCAGTAGAGAAAGGCAAAGCCAAGTGATTTATGTCATACCCAGAGCACAGACTGAAGGAGGAACAGAAGCTGGTAAAGAAGAGAAGGCCAAAGCAATAAATAGGTGAGATCTGAGGTTGTGCTGCTCATAAAACATACAATCACAGGCAGCTAACATAACGGGCAATTGTGTTAAAGAAATGCCAAAGAAAAAAAATTACAGACTTAAGCCAGCAGGAATTGCTCTTTAAAGCAACACCAGTTCTTGTGAATGTTGGAGAGTGCACAAGTAAGTCATAAATGATCCATCCTCTAGCAAACATATCAGTCCAATTAACCTTAAACATTTACAAGTTCACGCTTCACATGACAGAGCTCAACACAGGCACTAGATTGGAATCCAAAGTCAAAAGAAGTGTATACAAAAAAAAATGTATCGATATTACATTAAAATAAGATCAAAGTTAAAACAAGGTGCCTCATGACAAGAAAGAGGACAAAGCCCAAGTATACCGTATATAGGATTACCCACCTACAAATAGTACTGGATAGTCACCATATAAACTGATCATACAGGGTTAAATCAGTATAGTAAAGCATATATGAGCAAAATAATTAAATCTAAAGTTCTTAGTGCTATATATATCAAGACCAGATAAGTATTATAGGCAGATATTGGTGCAAAATAGGTGTTGTTTCCTAATAATAGCCGCATATATGGTCAAAGTTTTACCTAATTGAAAGCATTAGAGACAAAGTGGCAGCTGGGCCCCTCACCCCGACGCGCGTTTCGCCTATCTTCTTCTTCCAGGGGCGTGTTATCTATCCTCTGAATCAATGTTTCTTGTGGGATAACTTTCTTTATTTGTTTGCAACCCAGCAGAGTGTACAATATGTATCAAAATATAGTATCTTTATGGTTTTATATTTAATTATTATTATTTATATAGCACCATTAATTCCATGGTGCTGTACATGAGAAAAGGTGTTACATACAGGGTTATAGATAATGTTTACAGTGAACAAATTTACAATCACTGACTGGTACAGAGGAGAGAAGACCCTGTCCTTACGGACTTACGGTACGTTCTTATTTATAATAGCAAATGAACAATTGTTTGCATATAATACGTGAAACTTAAGGGGAATTTACACTGTGGGACCATCGTGAACGAGTGTTGTTAAAAACGCTTGATCAATATTATCTGGTTGTGTAAACAGGCTGCCAATCACCTGATTAACAAGCAATCGCTTGTTCATCAGGTGCAGCACAAAAGATCATCACCCTCAGCGGTGCATCATCCAGTGTACACAGGACTCACACTGCCGAGGACCATGGCAGCCTATGAGCACAGAACGATCTATACTAGATGGCTTAGGCCTCTTTCACACTTCCGTCTTTTCTCTCCAGTCAAAATCCGTCGAGTTTTGAAAAAAAAGGAGCCTGCAAATTTTTCTGCAGGATCCTGCATTTTCCCATAGACTTGTATTGGACACGGATTGTGACGGATGGCCATCAGTTTCATCAGTCGTGCACTGGATCCGTCGGAAAATAGCGGTCCATCATGCAGAGAAAACGTTCAGAGGAACATTTTTTCTGCACGTCGGAAAATCGCTCAGCGATGGGTCCTGCGCTGTCCGTCGTCGGCTATAATGGAAGCCTATGGACGCAGGATCCGTCGCTGACCGTCAAACACAGGAATCCAGCGACCTATCCCGTTTTTCAACTCTGAGCATGCCCGGAAGGATTTTCAAGTCCGGGAAAAAGTCAGTCAGTCTCTCTCTCTCAATCCAGGCAGGAACTCCTCACGTTTTCAGCTACTTTCTCGACATCCGTTGACACGTCGCTTCACTGCATTGCGACGCACCCGCAGCGATGGAAGTGTGAAAGAGGCCTTAGTGTTCATTGTTTGCTTTGGTCTGCATGAGTAAATAGACAGTGAAAGGTTTACCATTGGGAGGTTGTATCTTGCCGCTGATAGCTCCACGTAATCAGAACCTTAAGGCTATGTGCACACATCCGGAATATTCCACGGCAATTCCACAATGCCACGGGTAAAACGTATGCGGAATAGGCATGCGTTTTCCCGCTAAACACTAGCCTACGCAGAATCAATAGTAAAAGATCTAATGTTAAAAATAATTTTAAAAAAATAATAAATCGTGATATTCTCACCTTCCAGCTTCCGTTTCTGCGATGCCTCACAGCGATTACCCCATGATTACAAGTCATTGCTGCAAAGCATCACTGGGAACGGAAGCTGCCGGAAGCATCGCGAGGCGCGGGAACGCTGTGGGGGACGCCAGAAGGTGAGAATATCCTCTCCTCCAACCTGGGTACCAACCTCACATGATCCGCTTACTTCCCGCATGGTGGGCATAGCCACATGCGGAAAGTAAGCAGATCAATGCATTCCTGTGTGTGTGGAATCCCCACGATTCCGCACAAAGAATGAACATGCTGCGTTTTTTTCCGGAATGCGATTCCACCGCAGAAAAAAACGCAACATGTACACAAAAATTGCGGATTGCATTCTAATAGGATGCTTAATGTATGATTTTTTTCGCGGTTTTATAGCGAAAAAAACTTGAAAAATCCTGAACGTGTGCACATAGCCTAAGAGTAGTGATGGGTGGACACCAGGAAAATGTCCCATCAGCTGACACCAGTGACCGGAAATAAACTTTATACTTTGATCACAGCTGCGGGCTCATGGTGTCTTTTGACAGCGTGGGAACCATGGCTCTCTGACCGGCGGTGATGATTTTACTACTGATCAGAAGCGGTGTTTGCCGCGCTGTCATGTACATGACAGTGACAAATGCCCGGTGTTCAGGCAGCCAAACCCAAACAGTAACATGGATTTCCTGGTGAAGTCTGTGCTCGGTGTCCATGCCAGAACAGTAGGCGTTCAGTACGGATGCCGAACTGTATCGTTCGGGTTCGCCCATCTCTACTTAAGAGTAACTTCGGAGATGACTCGTTGAAAGGAATAATAAAACAGCATGCAGAATGCTCCCCATAATGGAGGCTGCCAGAATTTGCTAATTTTAGGTCTATGGAGAGGTCAAGTGGCTTGAACAATATATATATATATATATATATATATATATATATATATATATATATATATATATATATATATATATATATATATATATATATATATATATATATACATATACATATATACATACATACATATATATATATATATATATATATATATAAAAAAAAAAAACTATTACCATTTTGGATTATTGTTTGTGACCTGGAAAATCGACCATGAATAGCCGTCATGTGTAGAGGTGTCTTCCCATCTTTACTCTGAAAAACAAGAGCAAATATCAGGTGCTATTGGTAGGAATACCTACTTTCCCTCAAACATTCCCTGAGCTGTTATATTGTAAAAGTGAACTTTACTTACATATTCTTGTTACTGCCTTTTTTTCCTACATTACCATGTAACATCTCCCCTACAGTGATATCCACAACATTTACAGCTGTGGATATGCCTGTGAAGAAGAGGGGAGGCCGCACTTTCCATTCCTCTAGTTGCAAAGGGTGAAATTCGCACCTACATCCACAGCATAAATCTGAAACCTGCAACACTCCCGTCAATTTACGTGGAGGAAATAATTTGCATCATGTGTATGAGATTAACCTCTTCCTGACTGGGCAATTTTCCATTTTTTCCTATTCCTCCTTCAAAAGTCATACCTTTTATTTTCGTATCAACAGACATATTAGGATTTTTTTTTATGTGAGACAAGTTGTAGCTTTTTTTTTTTTTTACGAGGTTCATAGTTTGGTAAAAATGACCTGGAAACATGTAGAAACATGATTCTTCAGGCCAGTACGATTGCAAAAGTACCAAACTTGTATAGTTTTTTTTTTTTATATAGCGCTAGCCCACCCGTCAGAATTTGTGGCAGAGGCTAAAACGTGAATAAAGCCAATTATACGAAGCATAAACGCACCTTTCACAATATTTTACTGAAGGCGCATGGCCTTATTAAATTTGGTGATTGATGCTCAGTCATTTTATATCCCATTAACAATTTATTCAGAGAAAACAAATCTGTTCTTTTAAATGGTAAATTCTCTTCATTTTATCATTTTACAAGTTATTCTGTGGTGATCAAACGTTAAACTTTTAGACTTGTTTTCCAAGAGAAAATGTGTTCAGTGACGGATTCCTCAGATGTGGAGCGGCTCTTTTGATGTTGTATGACAAGAGAATCTCATAAGTGTTTCCAGACTATCACGGCAGCTTGTTCAACCATAATAGATGTGCTGTATGCTTAACAGTCTCCAAATGCATGCTCAAGTCGGTCAGCCATGGAGTGTGTCAAGAAACTAGGTCAACTTTGGCCTAATCAGCTTCCTCTGAAAAGCACTTAAGACTGAAACCTGCGCCGTTAGCCAAGAGTACACTCCATTCAACGGAGCCCATTCCATTTCAGGTTCATAGTCCAACAATACCTCAACGCAGCTGCTAAATACCCCAGGATGACACAAGAGGATTGCATTATAGAATCCTTATATAGGGCAAAAATAAAACAAAGTGGTGCAAAGTAAGGTTTGCAGGGTAGAATAAATACATCATATTAAAACACAAAATACTAAAACCCAGCAGACAACTAGAGTCCGACATGAAAGACGATTAAAGCTGATAACAGGACAAAGATATTCCAGAAAACTATACATGACAAGATAAAAGCTGCTTAAGGCCATGTTCACACTTTGCAGGTTTTACCGCGGATCCGCGGCGATTTTGATGCTGCGGGTCCGCAGCAGTTTCCATAGCGTTTACATTTACATGTAAACCCTATGGAAACCGCAATCCGCTGTGCACATGCTGCGGGAAAAACCGTGCAGAAACGCAGCGGTTTACAACCCGCAGCATGTCACTTCTTTGTGCAGAATCGCTGCGATTCTGCACACATAGGAATGCATTGATCCGCTAACTTCCCGCATGGGGCTGTGCCCACGATGCGGGAAGTAAGCGGATAATGTGCAGATGGTTCCCGGGGTGGAGGAGAGGAGACTCCCCTCCAGGCCCTGGGAACCATATTTGTGTGTAAAAAAAAGAATTAAAATAAAAAATAATGATATACTCACCTCTCAGCGCTGCACGCGGCCGTCCGGTCTGAGTTGCTGTGCGAGCAGGGCCTGAGATGACGTCGCGGTCACATGACCGTGACGTCACGAAGGTCCTTCTCGGCACAGCATTTTTGGAACCGGACCGCCGCGTGCAGCGCCGAGGAGATCGGGACATCAGAGGGTGAGTATATAACCAATTTTTATTATTTTTAACATTACTATTGATGCTGCATATTGCTGCATATGCAGCATCAATAGTATAGGAGTAAACCCACAGCGGAAACCGCAAAACAAACCGTGATAAATCTGCAGGGATAACCGCAGCGGTTTTGCCCTGCAGATTTATTAAATCCGCTGCGGGAGAACCAGCCGCAAAGTGTGCACATAGCCTAAAGTTTCCCTCTAGCAAATATAATGGCTGTGAAAGAATGTTAAAAATTTTGGTTTTGCTGGTAAATACAATTAGCTACATGTAAAAGGACTAAGAGTCAAAGCTGGAACTAAGTATAGTGCAAACCAAATTCCATAGGGAAAACTGTAGTTTCCACATAACCACTTTCCCAGAGAATAACAAAAAAAACACAATTCATCAGCTTTATTCTATCCACCTTTAGAAAACAGATTTTCATTAAAATGTAATTGATTAAAAGAGTTTTTCCCAGTTTCAGCAAAACTGCCCCCTTATACAATATGAGCCTCCACCGTCCCCTTATATACAGTGTGAGCCTCCACAGCCCCCTTATATACAGTGTGAGCCTCCACAGCCCCCTTATATAGTGTGAGCCTCCACAGCCCCCTTATATACAGTGTGAACCTCCACAGCCCCCTTATATACAGTGTGAGCCTCCAGAGCCCCCTTATATACAGTGTGAGCCTCCACAGCCCCCTTATATACAGTGTGAACCTCCACAGCCCCCTTATATACAGTGTGAGCCTCCAGAGCCCCCTTATATACAGTGTGAGCCTCCACAGCCCCCTTATATACAGTGTGAGCCTCCACAGCCCCCTTATATACAGTGTGAGCCCACACATGTAGAACTAAACACCCCCTTGCTCCTGTTCCCGACACACTGCTCTGCTCTTTGCTGTGTGCACGGAGGTTCTGCAGACGTGATGTAGTGATACAGTGTGAGCCTCCACAGCCCCCTTATATATAGTGTGAGCCTCCACAGCCCCCTTGTATACAGTGTGAGCCTCCACAGCCCCCTAATATACAGTGTGAGTCTCCACAGCTCCTTGTATACAGTGTGAGCCTCCACAGCCCCCTAATATACAGTGTGAGCCTCCACAGCCCCCTTATATACAGTGTGAGGTCACACATGTAAAACTAAACACCCCCTTGCTCCTGTTCCCGTGACGCGCTGCTCTGCTCTTTGCTGTGTGCGCGGAGGCTCTGCAGACGTGATGTAGTGATGTCTGCTGTCTCAGTCACACGTGCTGAATGGTGGAAGAAGGAGCCAACGGCTCTCTCCTCCTCCACCAGCATTAGTATTCATCAGTATCTGCATTTTAAGAAACTGCTTTTTGAGCAAAATCAGCAACGCCTATTAGACCGGACCGTGCAGTATGGGGGCATTATAAAGGTATTTTTTTAGGCTAGGCAGAGAGTGTTGGGTGTTTATATGCAAACTGGGAGACTACTGTAAAAGAGGAGGTAAAGGTGGTGGTTTATATGTAGGTGCTTGTAGGTTTGTGACTTAGAGAGTAAGTAACTGGGCCCTTTCTGGTAAAATAGAGACTAATGAATCATATAGAAAAAAAAAAAAAACTTGACTGTTACCAACAGGCAATTGATGAGATCCAGGGATGAATCGGTAGAGCAGAGTTCACACCAAATATTCAGAGAATGTCTGGTAAGAGTATTGGGAAAGTCTATGGACATAAGCATTTGAATAAATATACAACTTGGTGCTGAATACTAAAAGCATTTTTTTTTCTCGTTTTAACAAAACTCATCAGACTTGGCATATACACTCGTATAGATGTTTGTGTCATCCATTCAGCAAAAGGCTTTAAATGGTCACAGTGAATGTAACCCATAGATGCCATGTAAGCCCAGCCTAAAAGGGAGCAAAATGAAAAATGGTATCCGTTCATCATAACACAGGAAGAGCAGCTGTCAGTTTTGTCTGCCACGAGACTTCTACGTCTAGAGGACTATTCACACTTGCCATCAATCAAACATATAAATGTAAAAAGCAAACATAATGTGACTTTAATGTTTCTCACCTTAATATTTACATCTGCACCATTGCAAACTAAGAGTTCCAGGCACAGGGCTCCATGGGTCGATGCAGCAGCAAAATGTAAAGGAGAAAATCCGCGCTCATTTACTTGGTTCACATTAGCACCACAATCTAGGAGTTCGTTCACCACCACGTCTTGCCCGTTGTAGCAGGCCACATGGAGAGGGGTGTTGCCATAAGCATTAGATTCATTCATCTAATTAGGGTGAGAAAATGAGAGGGTGTGAAACATCTTCTGTTTTTCTACAACCAGCTACAATAACAATAATAAAAAATAAGGAGTGCCGCACTGCAGCCTACATGATACTTTACACAAGCTGCGGAGATTACACAACAGGATCCTTTTGCTGCAGTATTGCTTCTCTATTATTACATGTTACATTCCCCATCTTTACATTTGAAAAAAAAAGTACTAAAAAACTAGGGATAAAAAAGGAGACATGCTGTCAAGTCCTGACAAGTGACGGCTGGCAGGCCTGTAGGCTGGGGAAATAAGAGGCGAGTTCAAAGAAGAGCTTGAACTTACATCCACTCCTAAGTCCAACAGATACTTGACGACACTGATCATCCCGCTGGAGGCTGCGGCATGCAGCGGTGTGTAGGATTTCTTGTCTTTACACATTACTTCTGCTCCATGAGTCACAAGTAATTTGACAACTTCAATGTGACCTAGGATAAAAGAAATAAATAAAATGAAGACATGAGTGATAACTATGTGGTTTAAATGGGATTGCCAAAATACATACATGGTTTAAGATGATCAGGCTAAAAGGAGTCTGTCATCACAAAATGACTGTCCAAACCAAGCACTGGAGGTCAAGTGCATCCGTGGTGTGGCCAAACAGTTCCGTCCAATTTCCCACTTAGGTTTTCCCATCTAGCTCCATCCTCCTCCTCTTGCCAGATAGACAGCTCTGGCTTTACAGAAGGGCGGTGATGGAGGATAAAGAATTAGGTGTTAAAGTGAACTGAGGTGGTCGAGCACATCAAGGATAAACAGAGCACCTGAACTTGGTTTGAACAGTCATTTTCGGCTGACAGGACACGCATTAACGTACATTTTTGTTATTGGTCACCAAGGTCTGTTTGAAACATGCTCAGGAGCGGAGCCTGCATCACAACAAGCATATACTGGCCGTGTTACAGCCGGCCTCTGCAGCAACCAGATCTTGCTCTGATCGCAGCAGTTTAACAACTTAGGCTACTTTCACACTAGCGTTAACTGCAATCTGCCACAATGCGTCGTTTTGCCGAAAAAACGCATCCTGTAAAAGTGCTTGCAGGATGCGTTTTTTCCCCATAGACTAACATTAAGCGACGTACTGTGACGGATTGACACACGTCGCAACCGTCGTGCGACGGTTGCACCGTGTTGTGGCGGACCGTCGGGACCAAAAAACGCTACATGTAATGTTTTTTTGCCGCCGACGGTCCGCTTTTTCCGACCGCACATGCGCGGCCGGAACTCCGCCCCCACCTCCCCGCACCTCACAATGGGGCAGCGGATGCGCTGGAAAAATGCATCCGCTGCCCCCGTTGTGCGGCGGAGACAACGCTAGAGTCGGGAACCTCGGCCCGACGCTAGTGTGAAAGTAGCCTTAGATAGCAAATTTATCAGATGAGATTGCAGGGTCCTGACGGGTAACCATAGCAGCCGGGACTTGCTGGAGGCCCCCCATAATTGCCATCTTAGCTCTCCTGTAAAGCTCAGCCACAGGCTGGACTTCATAGGAAAACCACAATCTCAATATATACTCTAGTACAGCAGAACATAGTATAAGTAATCAGACAGAACCCTGCAGGTTTAGGGGTCTAAAAAATAAAGTAAACATTTAAAAAAAATGTTTTCCTGACCCTATACATGTAAAAATACTGACTGCGCTCCTGCTTGGTACACTACCCTTGATTGATGGAGTCAGGTGAGGGAGCTCACAGGTGGTACTGAGGTTGGCCCACATTTGCCAATTAGAAGGCTCAGTGCGGAGAGCAGTGAATAAAGAGATTTCTAAAAGGATGCCAAGATGCAGAGGCGCAAGGAAAGGGTTGTTAGGATCCTAATTAGGAAGGACATAATGTGCCGGCAGCAGTTTAATAACTGGAAAACTTATCATGCTTCAGGCTAGGGCTACCTGCAACACGTGAGCTAGGCTAGGGCTACCTGCAACAGGTGAGCTAGGCTAGGGCTACCTGCAACAGGTGAGCTAGGCTAGGGCTACCTGCAACAGGTGAGCTAGGCTAGGGCTACCTGCAACAGGTGAGCTAGGCTAGGGCTACCTGCAACAGGTGAGCTAGGCTAGGGCTACCTGCAACAGGTGAGCTAGGCTAGGGCTACCTGCAACACGTGAGCTAGGCTAGGGCTACCTGCAACACGTGAGCTAGGCTAGGGCTACCTGCAACACGTGAGCTAGGCTAGGGCTACCTGCAACACGTGAGCTAGGCTAGGGCTACCTGCAACACGTGAGCTAGGCTAGGGCTAACTGCAACACGTGAGCTAGGCTAGGGCTAACTGCAACACGTGAGCTAGGCTAGGGCTACCTGCAACACGTGAGCTAGGCTAGGGCTACCTGCAGCACGTGAGCTAGGCTAGGGCTACCTGCAACACGTGAGCTAGGCTAGGGCTACCTGCAACACGTGAGCTAGGCTAGGGCTACCTGCAACACGTGAGCTAGGCTAGGGCTACCTGCAACACGTGAGCTAGGCTAGGGCTACCTGCAACACGTGAGCTAGGCTAGGGCTACCTGCAACACGTGAGCTAGGCTAGGGCTAACTGCAACACGTGAGCTAGGCTAGGGCTAACTGCAACACGTGAGCTAGGCTAGGGCTAACTGCAACACGTGAGCTAGGCTAGGGCTACCTGCAACACGTGAGCTAGGCTAGGGCTACCTGCAACAGGTGAGCTAGGCTAGGGCTACCTGCAACACGTGAGCTAGGCTAGGGCTACCTGCAACACGTGAGCTAGGCTAGGGCTACCTGCAACACGTGAGCTAGGCTAGGGCTAACTGCAACACGTGAGCTAGGCTAGGGCTAACTGCAACACGTGAGCTAGGCTAGGGCTACCTGCAACACGTGAGCTAGGCTAGGGCTACCTGCAACAGGTGAGCTAGGCTAGGGCTACCTGCAACAGGTAAGCTAGGCTAGGGCTACCTGCAACAGGTGAGCTAGGCTAGGGCTACCTGCAACACGTGAGCTAGGCTAGGGCTACCTGCAACACGTGAGCTAGGCTAGGGCTACCTGCAACACGTGAGCTAGGCTAGGGCTACCTGCAACACGTGAGCTAGGCTAGGGCTAACTGCAACACGTGAGCTAGGCTAGGGCTAACTGCAACACGTGAGCTAGGCTAGGGCTACCTGCAACACGTGAGCTAGGCTAGGGCTACCTGCAACACGTGAGCTAGGCTAGGGCTACCTGCAACACGTGAGCTAGGCTAGGGCTACCTGCAACACGTGAGCTAGGCTAGGGCTACCTGCAACACGTGAGCTAGGCTAGGGCTACCTGCAACACGTGAGCTAGGCTAGGGCTACCTGCAACACGTGAGCTAGGCTAGGGCTAACTGCAACACGTGAGCTAGGCTAGGGCTAACTGCAACACGTGAGCTAGGCTAGGGCTACCTGCAACAGGTGAGCTAGGTTAGGACTACCTGGCGATATGTGACACAAAGCAACACTAGACGTAATGATCTCCTATAATGTTGCGTTGCAACCTGCGATATACTGCGACAGAGTGGCGTACATTTCCAAAAGTGTTGGATTTTCGGCTGTTTGTCAAGTGTGATCAGATTTAATTACCCAGCAGATAATAAACATACCCATATAGGCCGCCCAATGTATGGCCCGCCTGTCTTTCTTGTCAAATGCGTTAATATTGGCACCTCGTGATAAAAGTAAACTGACCATCTGCAACACAGAAAGGCTGATCAGGACGAGAAAAACATTATGAAAAGCTGACACATTGTTTAGTAATTTGTTAACTAAAGCAAATGATCTCAGTGAAGTGAATGTCTGCAGAATAAGTGCCCAGTGCATCAGAAAAAAATGGGTAACACTAGTAGTGATAAGATTAATTTAATAAACAAAATAATCATAATATATGGACATGTCCAGACAAAGCTATGAAACCTAGAAATAAGAGGCATGACCTGAAGATTATCAAAGGCAATAATAAGTTTATCTAATATATAAAGCTGAATGTGTGTGTGTGTGTATGTATGTATGTATGTATGTATGTATGTCCGGGATTGGCATCTGAACCGTAGCAGCTACAGCCACAAAATTTTGCACAGTCACACGTCTGGACCCCGAGAGCGTCATAGGCTATGTTGTGAGGTGAAATTTTAACCCCGCGCTTTCCAATTCACCAAACAATTTTGCCCCTATCTACATAATGGGGAAAAAGTGAAAGGAAAAGTGTTGGAGGCGTCGCAGCTACAGGCACAAAATTTTGCACAGTCACACGTCTGGACCCTGAGAGCGTCAAAGCTATATTGTGAGGTGAAATTTTAACCCCGCGCTTTCCAAGTCACCAAACAATTTTGCCCCTATCTACATAATGGGGAAAAAATGAAAGGAAAAGTGTTGGAGGCAAATTAACAGCTGCCAGATGTGAACAAGGGGGACTTAAAGAATGACAGCGATGGCACCAAAGAGTATATACTGTACAGTTGCTAAGGTGGGGCCCCAACATGGGATAATCACACCACCACGGGGATATGAACACACACACAAAATGCGCCACACACTACCACGTGCTCGAACACATATACCACCCTCAGTGCACATTTCACCACACATACACCAACCTCGCCACATAAAAGTAGAAACACAAAAGTCGCCGCTCAAAACTCGCCACGCGCAAAACTCTCCACATGCAAAACTCGCCACACGTGCAAAACTCGCCACACGCAAAACTTGCACACGCAGAAAAATTGCCACACGCAGAAAAATTGCCACATGCACAAAAGTTGCAACACATGCAAAAGTTGCCTCACACAAAACTTGCACATACTCAAAAGGCACCACACATAAAACTCGCCACGCGCAAAACTCGCCATGCGCAAAACTTGCTGCACACAACTTGCTACACTAACCTGTCACATGCAACTCGACACACAAAAAGTTGCTACACGCATGTCGCCACACAAAACTCATCTCACAAAAGTCCCTACATGCATGTCGCCACACGCAACTCAACACACACAACTTGACACACGAAACTCGCCCTAAAACACACACAAGTCTGGTATCCTTCAAAAATAAAAATCTGATTAATAAGCAGACAAACTACAAGAGCAACAAATGTACCATATAGGAATCCGGCAGCTGTCAGTCACATGACCAGTCTATTATGTGTATGTGTGAGCTAATATATACTGCCAGGGGGTGGGCTTACTGTTGGCTGGGGATTTATCAGGCTGCCATTTTAGCTTACAAATACTGAGGTAAAAATACTGACCAAATAACGTGTGAACGAGGGCTAATACAGGAGGAGATGGCATACAGCTATATACTATATACAGGAGATGACACACAGGTATATACTATTTACAGGGGAGATGACACACAGGTATATACTATATACAGGAGGAGATGACACACAGATATATACTATATACAGGAGAGATGACACACAGGTATATACTATATAGAGGAGGAGATGACATACAGGTACATACTACATACAGGAGGAGATGACATACAGGTATATACTATATACAGGAGGAGATGACACACAGGTATATACTATATACAGGAGCAGATTACCTACAGGTATATAGTATATACAGGAGGAGATGACACAGGTATATGCTATGTATAGGAGGAGATGACATACAGGTATATACTATATACAGGAGATGACACACAGATATATACTATATATAGGTGAGATGACACACAGGTATATACTATATACAGGAGATTACATACAGGTATATCTAATATATAAAGCTGAATGTGTGTATGTATGTATGTGTGTATGTCCGGGATTGGCATCTGTACCGTCGCAGCTACAGCCACAAAATTTTGCACAGTCACACGTCTGGACCCCGAGAGCGTCATAGGCTATGTTGTGAGGTGAAATTTTAACCCCGCGCGTTCCAATTCACCAAACAATTTTGCTCCTATCTACATAATGGGGAAAAAGTGAAGGGAAAAGTGTTGGAGGAAAATTGACAGCTGCCAGATGTGAACAATGAGGACTTAAAGAATGAGAGCGATGGCGACAAAGAGTATATACCGTACAGTTGCTAAGGTGGGGCCCCGACATGGGATACTCACCACACACGGGGATATGAACACAAACACAAAATGCGCCACACACTACCACGTGCTTGAACACATATACCACCCTCAGCACACATTTCACCACACACACACACCAACCTCGCCACATAAAAGTCGAAACACAAAAGTCACCACTCAAAACTCGCTACATGCAAAACTCGCCATATGCAAAACTAGGCTCACGCAAAACTCGCCACACGTGCAAAACTCACCTCATGGAAAACTCACCTCATGCAAAACTTGCACACACAGAAAAATTGCCACATGTACAAAAGTTGCACCACATGCAAAAGTTGCCTCACACAAAACTTGCACATACTCAAAATGCACCACACATAAAACTCGCCACGCGCAAAACTCGCCATGCACAAATCTTGCTGCACACAACTTGCTACACTAACCTGTCACATGCAACTCAACACACAAAATGTTGCTACACGCATGTCGCCACACAAAACTCATCTCACAAAAGTCGCTACATGCATGTCGCCACACGCAACTCAACACACACAACTTGACACATAAAACTCGCCCTAAAACACACACAAGTCTGGTATTGTCCTTCAAAAATAAAAATCTGATTAATAAGCAAACTACAAGAGCAACAAATGTACCATATAGGAAATACGGCAGCTGTCAGTCACATGACCTGTCTATTATGTGTATGTGTGAGCTAATATATACTGCCAGGGGGGAGGGCTTCCTGTTGGCTGGGGATTTATCAGGCTGCCAATAGCAACCAATCACAGCTCAGCTTCTATTTTGCTACAGTTAATTAACCTGAGCTCTGATTGGTTAATATAGGCAACAAAGACATTCTCAGTATAACAAAGCTAATATATGTTGTGAAATGCTTCTATTTGCTTAGTTTTTGCCTTTTAATAATTACATTTCTATCTATTTGTTTTGTGGTTTTTGTGTGCAGAATAAATTTTTGTTAACACATTCTATTTTGCTAACAGCAGTCATTAACCCGGGCGAAGCCGGGTAGTACAGCTAGTCTAATATATAAAGCTGAATGTGTGTATGTATGTATGTGTGTATGTCCGGGATTGGCATCTGAACCGTCGCAGCTACAGCCACAAAATTTTGCACAGTCACACGTCTGGACCCCGAGAGCGTCATAGGCTATGTTGTGAGGTGAAATTTTAACCCCGCGCTTTCCAATTCACCAAACAATTTTGCCCCTATCTACATAATGGGGAAAAAGTGAAAGGAAAAGTGTTGGAGGCGTCGCAGCTACAGGCACAAAATTTTGCACAGTCACACGTCTGGACCCTGAAAGCGTCACAGCTATGTTGTGAGGTGAAATTTTAACCCCGCACTTTCCAATTCACCAAACAATTTTGCCCCTATCTATATAATGGGGGAAAAAATGAAAGGAAAAGTGTTGGAGGCAAATTAACAGCTGCCAGATGTGAACAAGGGGAACTTAAAGAATGAGAGCGATGGCGTCAAAGAGTATATACTGTACAGTTGCTAAGGTGGGGCCCCGACATGGGATAATCACCACACCACCACGGGGATATGAACACACACACAAAATGCGCCACACACTACCACGTGCTCGAACACATATACCACCCTCAGCGCACATTTCACCACACATACACCAACCTCGCCACATAAAAGTAGAAACACAAAAGTCGCCGCTCAAAACTCGCAACGCGCAAAACTCTCCACATGCAAAACTCGCCACACGTGCAAAACTCACCTCATGGAAAACTCGCCACACGCAAAACGTGCACACGCGGAAAAATTGCCACATGCACAAAAGTTGCAACACATGCAAAAGTTGCCTCACACAAAACTTGCACATACTCAAAAGGCACCACACATAAAACTCGCCATGCACAAAACTCGCCATGCGCAAAACTTGCTGCGCACAACTTGCTACACTAACCTGTCACATGCAACTCGACACACAAAAAGTTGCTACACGCATGTCGCCACACAAAACTCATCTCACAAAAGTCGCTACATGCATGTCGCCACACGCAACTCAACACACACAACTTGACACACGAAACTCGCCCTAAAACACACACAAGTCTAGTATTATCCTTCAAAAATAAAAATCTGATTAATAAGCTGACAAACTACAAGAGCAACAAATGTACCATATAGGAATCCGGCGGCTGTCAGTCACATGACCAGTCTATTATGTGTATGTGTGAGCTAATATATACTGCCAGGGGGTGGGCTTACTGTTGGCTGGGGATTTATCAGGCTGCCATTTTAGCTTACAAATACTGAGGTAAAAATACTGACCAAATAACGTGTGAACGAGGGCTAATACAGGAGGAGATGACATACAGATATATACTATATACAGGAGGAGATGACACACAGGTATACTATTTACAGGGGAGATGACACACAGGTATATACTATATACAGGAGGAGATGACACAGATATATACTATATACAGGAGAGATGACACACAGGTATATACTATATAGAGGAGGAGATGACATACAGGTACATACTACATACAGGAGGAGATGACATACAGGTATATACTATATACAGGAGATGACACACAGGTATATACTATATACAGGAGCAGATTACCTACAGGTATATAGTATATACAGGAGGAGATGACATACAGGTATATGCTATGTATAGGAGGAGATGACATACAGGTATATATTATATACAGGAGGAGATGACACACAGATATATACTATATATAGGTGAGATGACACACAGGTATATACTATATACAGGAGATTACATACAGGTATATCTAATATATAAAGCTGAATGTGTGTATGTATGTATGTGTGTATGTCCGGGATTGGCATCTGCACCGTCGCAGCTACAGCCACAAAATTTTGCACAGTCACACGTCTGGACCCCAAGAGCGTCATAGGCTATGTTGTGAGGTGAAATTTTAATCCCGCGCGTTCCAATTCACCAAACAATTTTGCCCCTATCTACATAATGGGGAAAAAGTGAAAGGAAAAGTGTTGGAGGCGTCGCAGCTACAGGCACAAAATTTTGCACAGTCACACGTCTGGACCCCGAGAGCGTCAAAGCTATGTTGTGAGGTGAAATTTTAACCCCGCGCTTTCCAATTCACCAAACAATTTTGCCCCTATCTACATAATGGGGAAAAAATGAAAGGAAAAGTGTTGGAGGCAAATTAACAGCTGCCAGATGTGAACAAGGGGGACTTAAAGAATGAGAGCGATGGCGCCAAAGAGTATATACTGTACAGTTGCTAAGGTGGGGCTCCAACATGGGATAATCACCACTGGGATATGAACACACACACAAAATGCGCCACACACTACCACGTGCTCGAACACATATACCACCCTCAGCGCACATTTCACCACACATACACCAACCTCGCCACATAAAAGTAGAAACACAAAAGTCGCCGCTCAAAACTCGCAACGCGCAAAACTCTCCACATGCAAAACTCGCCACACGTGCAAAACTCACCTCATGGAAAACTCGCCACACGCAAAACTTGCACACGCGGAAAAATTGCCACATGCACAAAAGTTGCAACACATGCAAAAGTTGCCTCACACAAAACTTGCACATACTCAAAAGGCACCACACATAAAACTCGCCACGCGCAAAACTCGCCACGCGCAAAACTCGCCATGCGCAAAACTTGCTGCACACAACTTGCTACACTAACCTGTCACATGCAACTCGACACACAAAAAGTTGCTACACGCATGTCGCCACACAAAACTCATCTCACAAAAGTCGCTACATGCATGTCGCCACACGCAACTCAACACACAGAACTTGACACACGAAACTCGCCCTAAAACACACACAAGTCTGGTATTATCCTTCAAAAATAAAAATCTGATTAATAAGCTGACAAACTACAAGAGCAACAAATGTACCATATAGGAATCCGGCAGCTGTCAGTCACATGACCTTTCTATTATGTGTATGTGTGAGCTAATATATACTGCCAGGGGGTGGGCTTACTGTTG
This sequence comes from Ranitomeya variabilis, assembly GCF_051348905.1. Classification (NCBI taxonomy): domain Eukaryota; kingdom Metazoa; phylum Chordata; class Amphibia; order Anura; family Dendrobatidae; genus Ranitomeya; species Ranitomeya variabilis. The sequence continues at coordinate 99,823,079 of NC_135237.1, forward strand.
GCTGGGGATTTATCAGGCTGCCATTTTAGCTTACAAATACTGAGGTAAAAATACTGACCAAATAACGTGTGAACGAGGGCTAATACAGGAGATGACATACAGATATATACTATATACAGGAGGAGATGACACACAGGTATATACTATTTACAGGGTAGATGACACACAGGTATATACTATATACAGGAGGAGATGACACAGATATATACTATATACAGGAGAGATGACACACAGGTATATACTATATAGAGGAGGAGATGACATACAGGTACATACTACATACAGGAGATGACATACAGGTATATACTATATACAGGAGATGACACAGGTATATACTATATACAGGAGCAGATTACCTACAGGTATATAGTATATACAGGAGGAGATGACATACAGGTATATGCTATGTATAGGAGGAGATGACATACAGGTATATATTATATACAGGAGGAGATGACATACAGGTACATACTACATACAGGAGGAGATGACATACAGGTATATACTATATACAGGAGATGACACACAGGTATATACTATATACAGGAGCAGATTACCTACAGGTATATAGTATATACAGGAGATGACATACAGGTATATACTATATACAGGAGATGACACACAGGTATATACTATATACAGGAGCAGATTACCTACAGGTATATAGTATATACAGGAGGAGATGACATACAGGTATATGCTATGTATAGGAGGAGATGACATACAGGTATATATTATATACAGGAGGAGATGACATACAGGTACATACTACATACAGGAGGAGATGACATACAGGTATATACTATATACAGGAGATGACACACAGGTATATACTATATACAGGAGCAGATTACCTACAGGTATATAGTATATACAGGAAAAGATGACATACAGGTATATGCTATGTATAGGAGGAGATGACATACAGGTATATATTATATACAGGAGGAGATGACACACAGATATATACTATATATAGGTGAGATGACACACAGGTATATACTATATACAGGAGATTACATACAGGTATATCTAATATATAAAGCTGAATGTGTGTATGTATGTATGTGTGTATGTCCGGGTTTGGCATCTGCACCGTCGCAGCTACAGCCACAAAATTTTGCACAGTCACACATCTGGACCCCGAGAGCGTCATAGGCTATGTTGTGAGGTGAAATTTTAATCCCGCGCGTTCCAATTCACCAAACAATTTTGCCCCTGTCTACATAATGGGGAAAAAGTGAAGGGAAAAGTGTTGGAGGAAAATTGACAGCTGCCAGATGTGAACAATGAGGACTTAAAGAATGAGAGCGATGGCGCCAAAGAGTATATACCGTACAGTTGCTAAGGTGGGGCCCCGACATGGGATACTCACCACACACGGGGATATGAACACAAACACAAAATGCGCCACACACTACCACGTGCTTGAACACATATACGACCCTCAGCACACTTTTCACCACACACACACCAACCTCAACACATAAAAGTCGAAACACAAAAGTCACCACTCAAAACTCGCAACGCGCAAAACTCGCTACATCGCTACATGCAAAACTCGCCATATGCAAAACTAGGCTCACGCAAAACTCGCCACACGTGCAAAACTCACCTCATGGAAAACTCACCTTATGCAAAACTTGCACACAGAAAAATTGCCACATGTACAAAAGTTGCACCACATGCAAAAGTTGCCTCTCACAAAACTTGTACATACTCAAAACGCACCACACATAAAACTCGCCACGCGCAAAACTCGCCATGCACAAATCTTGCTGCGCACAACTTGCTACACTAACCTGTCACATGCAACTCGACACACAAAATGTTGCTACACGCATGTCGCCACACAAAACTCAACACACACAACTTGACACATGAAACTCGCCCTAAAACACACACAAGTCTGGTATTATCCTTCAAAAATAAAAATCTGATTAATAAGCAGACAAACTACAAGAGCAACTAATGTACCATATAGGAATCCGGCAGCTGTCAGTCACATGACCTGTCTATTATGTGTATGTGTGAGCTAATATATACTGCCAGGGGGTGGGCTTCCTGTTGGCTGGGGATTTATCAGGCTGCCAATAGCAACCAATCACAGCTCAGCTTCTATTATGCTACAGTTAATTAACCTGAGCTCTGATTGGTTAATATAGGCAACAAAGACATTCTCAGTATAACAAAGCTAATATATGTTGTGAAATTCTTCTATTAGCTTAGTTTTTGCCTTTTAATAATTACATTTCTATCTATTTGTTTTGTGGTTTTTGTGTGCAGAATAAATTTTTGTTAACACATTCTATTTTTCTAACAGCAGTCATTAACCTGGGCGAAGCCGGGTAGTACAGCTAGTTAAAAATAAATATTTAAAAATTAAGAAAGCAGAAAAACACAACTGTAGGTAAAAAAAAAAACAACAAAAAAAAACCATCCATCCATATCGGGAGAGGAAAAAAGTCAGTATAGTGGGTAAAGAGACCCTACCTCAATAACATTCACTTAATGTAAATACTAAGCATACAAAGATATAATAAAGATGAAAAAAATGTTAATTTCAATTTAAGTTACTATGCCACAAATCTCAAAAAACATATGCAAAAATGCCACATACGTAAGCAAATATCAAAAGGGTATAAAAAAGTGTCGGACTACTGCACAAGAAAATTAGTACATACGTGTAAGTGCCAGGTGAAACTAGAAGATGACATTATGTTCATGTCAGAGGAAAAAGGCAGCAGTATAATATCGATCCACAAAGTGCAATACAGTAAACACACCCAGAAGTGGTACATATATACATCTTAATAAATCTTGTATTACAGAATACGCGTGTTGTTGCAATAGTATTGACTAGTGATAAGTGAATATGGTCGGATAACGTCTTATCCGAGCACGCTCCGGTGTTATCCGAGCATCTGGGAGTGCTGGTATATTATGTTCTAGTCCCTGCGGCTGCATGATTTGCAGCAGTTAGTCAGCCTGAACACATGTGGCGATTGCCTGCTTGTTGGGGAATCCTTACGTGCTCAGGCTGTTTAACAGCCACAAATCATGCAGCCGCACGGACTCGAATATAATATACGAGCATGCTCAGCGGTTGTATAACACTGGCGCATGCTTGGATAACATTCACTCGTCACTGGTACTGACCTCACACCACAGTCACAGTCCCGACGCGCGTTTCGTCGGTGCCTTTCACAAGGTGATCTCCCGCTACAGAAACCCGATAACCAGCTATTACTCTGTAGCAAAACAGCGGACAGAGTTTGGCTTAACTGGTAGAGGGAGACCCTAGTGTTAAATTTTCTGTTAACGTTGTCTATACTCTCCAAAAGGTAAATGGAAAGTACTGGTCTCCACAACTTTATCAGGGGTTCCTTTAAACATGTTTGCACATTTCAAAAACAAAACCAAATCTCTACCTAAACCTGTTTACACATTAGTAGTCATACCGAAAAGACTGAGGCTAATTTGAATAATATGTGCAAAATATCACAAACTTTAGAAATGCAAGCGGCTATGACAAATTAAGAGCAAGTCTCTAAATGCGAGTTACTTCTAGAATTTCATAGGAAATATAGGCTTAAAATATCTTTAGCGACGCACGCCGGGCAGGATGCAGACCTTGGAAAGAAGGCACAAAAGCAGGATTCTTGAATTCAATTCAGTACCATGGGGAACTTGCCACTTATTGCAAACCTAGATGACAAGGCGGGGGGGAACTCAATAGACGGAGTACATTCAAGCAGCGCTTCTAAAATTGGACAGCAGATGTCTCTAAAGAACATTGCTGTGCCGGAATATGATTGCAGCGCTGAGGTATCGGCCTCCCAGCAGCCTGACAAAATAATTGCTTAAAGCCCAAGTCGTACGGCTAAAGCATCAGCACTGAGCACAGCATACAAGGTGACACTTGTGCAAAGGACAAAAGACAGAAGCTTCGGTACCATACCTCCACATGACCGCTGAAGGCTGCATGGTGTAATGCTGTTCTTCCTGCCCTGTCCGACACATTGACATTGCTAAGGAGAGGCACCAGTGCTTCCGCACACGACACAGCCTTGTTCGCGGCGGCTATGTGTAGAGGGGTCTGCCAATTCTTGTCGCGAGCGTTGACATCAGCTGAATGTTTTAGCAGCACCTTAACGGCATCCTGGGGAGAAAAAAAAAATAGGATGATTTGCATGATTACCCAGTGAGCCACGCAACCTGGTAAAGACCAGAAGAATACGCACTAAATAAAAAGGTCCATATAGTGGGAAACACATCGCGGATTTTAAAAAACAACGAATACTCAGGTTAGAAGCAGGAATAAAATCAGAGCATAAACGGCCACTTTTCATATGGCGACAGATTTTCGTTAAAGGTTTAGTGCAGTACTTTATAGGATAGATCACCAATATGAGATCAGTGGGGGTGCGATCCACAACTATTCATTTAAATATAGGCAGATCTTGGTTGCGGCCACTATACAGCTGATGGGTCTGTGTAGCTCCGCAACTGGTCACGCCCAGCCTCAGCTGGCATTGCGAACAGCTGATCAGTGAGGGTGCCTGATACCTATCCATAGGGTGCTGTCAGACGGCCTCATAAATCGGACCAAGACTGGAATGCAGTGCACGGACTGGCCAGCGGCTCACTGCATGAACTGCATTCCGATCTCGATCCGGCTTGGATGGTCGTCTGACTGCCTCTTATCAATAAATTATTAATATAAAGTACTGAACAACCTATTAAATCATGTTCATATATGCTCAAAGTTAGGATTTTTTTTTTTTTTAATTGCTAAACGAGTAAGAAGCTAACAATCCCCTGTGCCTCAGGCCTCATGTTGGCTTCCAGACATGAAGATTTATAGCATTTGAATAGCAGACATTTCTAGTCACCTAAGTTCTTGAAATGACGTGCATGCAGACAGAAGTGACATGTATGAATTCGGCACATCTTGAACTTTTATTTCTAGGTGGTGGTGTAATTTTCAGGCTCTGCTAGGGTCAGTGTGAAGAATGTTGGAAATATAATTTCATGTCCATCATTTTTATCCTATTTGGCATGGGATTATAAACTCCCCTTTCTTTCTGCAGCAGGGACAGGAAACTTGGTTCAACAGGTTGTGCAGCATTCTCAAAGCCTCAAGGAGAAAGATGGCCCCTAGCTCAGCTAGTGGTGAAGCTTTAAAAGGCTGTGAGTGAAAGATATCACACCTTTTGCCAGTTAAGCTCAGGACAAAAGCTTGCTTGCAATATAGAGTCATGCTGAATCAAAGCTATCAAAGAAAGCTTCTAGAACATTTTAGAAACATTCTTCCATAAGCAGTTATGGAGATAATATATGTCCTAGCCATACATATTGTATATTTCTGAGATCCCCAGAACAGGGAGAACGCCTTCCAGGGTATCAATCCATTCTAGCACCCCAGGGTGGGGCGATATGCATAATGGCTAGTAGGAGCCATGTAGCAAAGACATGTTTAGTCTCAAAATGTAGCAGGGGCCAGGCCAGATCTAATGGCACTAAAACCGCCTCCCTAGGACCGTCCATTAAAGGAGTTAGGATCCATCTTAGGTTTGGAGTTGTTAGCCATTAGAGTTAAGGGGAGAGGATTAGTTTCAGCCCAAGGGAGCAAGAGGGAAGTGACGCTAATGGGTCAAATGCTCGAATAAAGCATGGTCTATTGCTTTTCTCTAAGGAGGTTGCGACTACATATCCTGTGGGGAGAAGTCAAGGAACAGAGGAGACCACCAGTGTCCCATGTGGTAGCCCGTCCCCCACAAGCCAGGCCTTTCATCTAATTGGTAACTGACTTATCTTCTACATACCTTGCACTACCCACTATTTGCACATCTGACCATTGTATATGCATAACCATTGTGTATTTTAGCTTTTTGTCTGGTGTGCCCTTAAGGCAATTAAATACATAATTTAAACCTTGGGTTGTTCTTTTATCTTGAGCCACAAATCCACATTTAGCTAAACTTTCCATGCAACTGGGGCTGGTTTCTGGCCCAATATAATCCCATTAATGGGCCAGGCTTATATCTAAGGGTACCGTCACACAGTGCCATTTTCATCGCTACGACGGCACGATTCGTGACGTTACAGCGTCGTATAAGTATCGCTCCAGCGTCGTATACTGCGGTCACACGTTGCAATACACGGCGCTGGAGCGATAATTTCATGACGTATTTGCGATGTAGAAGCCGTTGGTTACTGTGCGCACATCGTATACAACCTGTGTCACACGCTGCGATCATGCCGCCACAGCGGGACACTAGACGACGAAAGAAAGTTTCAAACGATCTGCTACGACGTACGATTCTCAGCGGGGATCCGGATCGCAGTAGCGTGTCAGACACAGCGATATCGTAAATGCATCGCTGGAACGTCACGAATCGTGCCGTTGTAGCGATCAAAATTGCACTGTGTGACGGTACCCTAACAAGGGACTGGTGGCAGTCCTAGCGGGTTGGCAGCACTATGTTTAACTGGTGCTAGTGAAGGGGTCTCAGCCTGTTAGGGTTGTGACTGTGGTGCCATGTCAGCGGCTGAATGGGCCAACCTGCCTCACTCCCAGTGCCTCCAAGGGCCAATATGGACAGGGGGTGCCTGTGTAAAACTGTGCCAAGCTGACCTTGTGTATCCACAGGGGGTGTGGAACGTCACATGATGCAAATGAAAAGAGTACTATGTGAGCCCCCAGACGCAATAGTGACGTAAGGCGTGGCGGAGAGGTGTGGGGGTTTTTTCACATGTGATGGCAGCGGTGGGATTCACCGGCGCCATCCTTCAGTCAGAATGAAATTATGTTCACACACTGCATTTTTGCAGCAAATTTTAAGCTGCGTTTTACAGCATCAGCAAAAGCTATGAGATTTCAGAAATCTCATGCATATCAATTGGGTTTTTGTTCTTGACTGAATTGGAAAACTGCTGCGTTTTTGAAAACTGCAGCATGTCACTTCTTTCAGCATTTTTACACCCATAGAAAGCAATGAGCAAGTGCGAAAATGCAGCAAAACAAAGTTGCATCATCATTTTTTGGGCGTGCACTAAACTTTATCAGCATGCAAAAGAGACAATAAAAACGCAGTAACATCTGATTTTTGTCAGCAGCTTCTTTACTGCCAAGAGAGCAGGTTTTGCCTGCGGAAAAGAAGCAGCAAAAACAAAGTGCGAATAGAGACGTACAGACACAAATATGGCTGTATGCATTTTTTTTACAAACGGCTACATTTTGATACAAGACGGCATAAAAGCACCAACTTGTGTTAAGTCTAGGGCTGTATTTTTACACTGATGGTTTCTTGCATATATCGAGAAGAGTGAGAATATGGATTTTCTTTGACTTTTTTAACTTTTTACTTTTTGTCAAAAGTGTGAAAACCATCCAGGCAGAAAAGGAAGCAAAACTATGAATGGGGAAATGGACACTAAAGAACAGAAAATACATCTCATTACAAGTGTTTTGGTCATGTTTGTATTATGTAGGAGTAATTTAAAAAAAAAAATATATCCCTGGTTCGCTGTATGGTGTAACGCAAGTGTTTGGTTCTTTTTGATTATTTGCAAAATCTGCATTTTTTCTCCCCACAATTTCAAGCATTATAAGAGAATTCATAAGAAAGACCTCAATGATTTATTTTGGACTTTTCTAGGTTTGAGAAATGACTCACTGTTACCGTATATATAAAACAGACTCCCCTCGCCACGTGAACCCTTGGGGATCTTGTGACATTAGATCATGTGAGCGCTGCAGATCAGCAACTGCAACACTTGTCTAAACGAATAATGTGACAAGATCGCTGGGGTAAACAGTATGAAGAGTGGCGCCAGTCCTGGTGGTATGCATGGTTTGTTTTTGTTTTATTTTTTTTTCCATTTTACTAGTCACCTTGGGGGACATTAAAAGGGATTGTTCTATACATACACACATACACATATATGCACTTGAGAATATAATATAATACATTATAATATAATATACCGTAATAAATATAAATATATATTAGAATGTAATATATGATAGATTGTGTGAGCCCCATTGGGGACAGTGATGATAATGGATGTAAAGAGCTGCGGAATAAGATCGCGCCATATAAGCAAAGCATAATAAATATATACATGAGTATCTATATAAATATGGATACATATACATATACATACATATATTATACATAGACAGTACACACACACCTGGAGATGTGAGGAGTTTTGTATGCAATGTTTGGCATCTCTTCACACTTACCTCACTACAGGGGGCAACAGCTCTATGCAGAGGCGTTAACCATTTGCTGTCTTTGGCATTTACTCTCGCTCCTGTAAAACAGTAGCACAAGTAATACTTATTAACAATTACTTGAAACATTACAGAATTGCATCAGATTGTTAGAAAAAGCTGCAAAAGGCATAAAGCAAACTATTGCAATTTCAAGCACCGTATTTTCCTCTTTATTTGCACATAAAGTGACCATTTTAGCAATAACTGGATTACTGTATCTCTGCTCAGACATCACTCATTTAAAGAAGAAAAGCAAAAGCAGCATCTAAAATGTCAGATACTGTTTAGACAAAAATCTGACCTTGACCCGCAATGCACATGGATTCAAAGTGATACAGGCAAGCCCAAATAATCACATATCTACATTAAAAAGGGGTGCTGTCTATCCTCAAAGAAGCGTACCGGATGGCTTAGGCTATGTGCACACGTTGCAGATTTGCCGCTGGAATTTTTTGTGCGGATTCTGCATCTCTTGGAGGGACACGCAGGTTGGGATTTGATGCGTTTTTTTATGTGGATTTTATGCTTTTTTATGTGGCTTTTGTGCGGATTTCATGCGGTTTTACCCCTGCGGATTTCTATAATGGAATGGGTACAAAAACGCTGCAGATCCACACAAATAAATGACATGCTCCTTCTTTAGATCCGCAGCGTTTTATGTGTGGAATTTTCCACACCATTAGCACAGCAATTTTTTTTTCCATTGATTTACATTGTACTGTCAATGGAAATCACTTGCGGATCTGCAGCGTTTCTGCGCGGAAAAAAACGCTGCGGATCCGCAGTAAATCCGCAACGTGTGCACATAGCCTTAAATATAACAAAATCGGAAGTATGTCCTTGGACCCAGAGCAGTTCATTCTGGTGGCCTGTGCCGAGACCGTAAGCAATGCTGTCCCATTCGTTAGTCATCTGACTGCTCGGGAACTAATTAGCTTTTTCTACAGTGGTTAGGTGATGGGAACAGAGCGTCATCAAACATGGATCTTTAAAGCACCCTTCCAGGCAGCTGACTGCTGCAGACAATCACAGGCCTAAGCAGTCAGATGATTAAGAAAGGAACATCATTGCTTCTGTCCCCAGAGCAGACCACCACAGCAACTTGCACTGGATCCACACAGGGGTGACAGCAGAGGAGTAGACCCAATTTTGTTATTTTTACGACATCCATGCAGACTGGTAAGTTGTTGCTGAGGCTAGACTACTCCAATAAGTACCAAAATCTGGTTTGTTAAAATTATGGATAATTTGGGCAACAAAAATAAGAAATTGGGTTCCAAACAATAAGGAATTTGTAAAATACAGGAAGTATCAGCAAATAATAGTAATTATAATTAACAAAAGGATTGAATAATTTAAAAAAGCAAAGTTAAAGGATTTAATATTTATGAAAGGTCGCATTCATAGCAGACAGCGAACTGTATAGGAATCTGCTACAGAAAGGTCACGGCGCCAGAGCTAGAGCTGTGCGCCAGAACGGGGTCTCAATGCTCGGCAGCTTTCTGGAATTTCATCTGCATAAAAAGTCACTTGAATAGGAGGCAAATAATGACTCACGGAAGAAACTGTAAGAACATGTAACCACGGCAACAGGCGCTGACATTAAACAGACCAAATTAGAAAAAAAACACAGCGCTAAGGAAAGCAAATCAGGAAGTGTGTGACAAGCTTCCGCCAGGTTACTCAGCATGGTCGAGCCTGGCTCGCCAACACTTCCTTTCTCACCACGAGTATAGGACGTTTTCTTAATGACCAGGAACTTGGTAGAACTAGTTAATGTGGCTATATAAAAGCAGGACATCATTCTTTCCTGGTCTTCTAACACACAACAGAGCAGAGGACACAACTGCACCAGGCTTATACTATGGCGAGATTGCCATCAGACATTCCCTTCTGTGCGATAATACTTATCCAATACATAAGAGTCATGAGACCACGTGCCATCATCATTACAAAGGACAGCATTTCTCTTTCAGTCTCTTAGCCTGAAAAGCGGTAAGATTTTACCCTTCCGGAAAAAAAAACAAAAAAAAAAAAAACAAACAAACACATTTTTGACAGTTTTCAGGGTTTTGTTGTTACAGAGTTCATTATCCATTAAAAATTACCTGGCGACATGATTCCCAGGTCAGTACTATTATGGTCATATCGAGCAGGAATAACTTTTTTTTTTTTTTTTAAAGTGGTCAAAGCAAATTTGGAAATTTTGCTTGAGTTGCCATCTCTTTTAGACTCGTAATGTTTTCCATTTTTGGTAAACGTGGATGCGTTAGGGCTTGATTTTTGTGTGCCCTGAGCTGATGTTTTTATTGACAAGTTTTGGTTTACATACGATATTCTGATTGCATCTTTCCGCATTTTTTGTGGGGCATTGTGGCAGCCAAGAAATCACAATTCTGGTGCCTAAATTTTTCCCTTATCACATTCTTGAGAACACTTTGTTTGGTGATTAAAATGTGGGGAAAGTAAAGTCTATGCCACATGTGCTTCCATCCTGACAGATTAAATGTGGAAGGTGCAAGAAATAGTGTGATGTTTAATGACTAGTGATGAGAACGTGCTTCGATAAGGTGTTATCTGAGCATACTCAGGTGTTAACAGAGTGTCTTCGGCGTGCTCGAAAAATATGTTCGAGTCCCCGTGGCTGCATCATCAACACATGCACGGATTGCCTAACAAATGCATGATTGCATGTGTTGCTGCTGTCAAATAGCAGCGAGACATGCAGCCGCAGGGACTCGAACATATTATTCGAGCACGCCGGAGGCACTCTGTTAGTACCTGAGCATGCTCGGATAACGCCTTATCAGAGCACGTTAGCTTATCACTAATAATGGCGCATCAGTGCAAGTTTTATGGTTTATTTTTGGTGTGGCGGGCTCTATGTAGGAGACAAACAATACAGAATATTTTATTTCAAGTATTTTTTTATTGTGAAGCATCTTTTTCAAGAACTGATTTGGTACTACATAATACTTCTATGATTCCAGGGCTCGTTAATATAGAATACTAGCTGAAGAGACTGGCGTTGCCTGGGTATAGTAAATATCAGTAGGCAAGTTATAGCACCTCACTTCTCTTATATTCCCATCAGGCCTCTCATTTAGCACCTCACTTCTCTCATTTTCCCCCTCACTCCTCTCATTTTCCCCCTCACTCCTCTCATTCCCCCTAACACCTGTCATTTCGACCTCACATCTATCATTTTCTGATCACTCCACTATTTTCACCTCACACCTTTTCATTTTCACCTCACACCTCTCATTTTCACCTCAGTATATACATGTTTGTCATCTCCCTTATAAAGTATACACCTGTATGTCATCTCCTGTATATAGTATATACCTGTATGTCATCTCCCCTGTAAATAGTATATACCTGCTGTATGTCATCTCCTCCTGTATATACTTGTGTCATCTCCTCTTTTATATAGTATATACCTGTATGTCATCTCCTCCTGTATATAGTATATACCTCTATGTCATCTCCTCCTGTATATAGTATATACCTGTATGTCATCTCCTCCTGTATATAGTATATGCCTGTATGTCATCTCCCCTGTAAATAGTATATACCTGCTGTATGTCATCTCCTCCTGTATATACTTGTGTCATCTCCTCTTTTATATAGTATATACCTGTATGTCATCTCCTCCTGTATATAGTATATACCTGTGTCATTTCCTCCTGTATGTAATATATAACTATGTCATCTCCTCCTGTATATAGTATACCTCTATGTCATCTCCTCCTGTATATAGTATTTACCTGTGTGTTATCTGCTCCTATATATAGTATGCACCTGTGTCATCTCCCCAGTACATAGTATCTACCTGTGTCATCTCCTCCTGTATTTAGTATATACCTGTGTGTCATCTCCTCCTGTATATAGTATGTACCTGTGTGTCATCTCCCCTGTATATAGTATTTACCTGTGTGTTATCTGCTCCTATATATAGTATGTACCTGTGTGTCATCTCCCCTGTATATAGTATGTACCTGTATGTCATCTCCTCCTGTATATAGTATGTACCTGTATGTCATCTCCTCCTGTATATAGTAAATATCTGTGTGTCATCTCCTCCTGTATTAGACCTCGTTCACACGTTATGTGGTCAGTATTTTTAACTCAGTATTTGTAAGCTAAATTGGCAGCCTGATAAATCCCCAGCCAACAGGAAACCCTCCCCCCTGGCAGTATATAATAGCTCACACATACACATAATAGAAAGGTCATGTGACTGACAGCTGCCGGATTTCCTATACAGTTATATGAAAAAGTTTGGGCACCCCTATTAATCTTAAGCTTAATGTTTTATAAAAATAGTTGTTTTTTTTTGCAACAGCTATTTCAGTTTCATATATCTAATAACTGTTGGACACAGTAATGTTTCTGCCTTGAAATGAGGTTTATTGTACTAACAGAAAATGTGCAATCTGCAATCAAACAAAATTTGACAGGTGCATAAGTATGGGCACCTCACCAGAAAAGTGACAGTAATATTTGGTAGATCCTCCTTTTGCAAAAATAACAGCCTCTAGTCGCTTCCTGTAGCTTTTAATAAGTTCCTGGATGAAGGTATTTTTGACCATTCCTCTTTACAAAACAATTCCAGTTCAGTTAAGTTTGATGGTCGCCGAGCATGGACAGCCCTCTTCAAATGATCC